>NC_037282.1:1087500-1095000 GCF_000002765.6 Plasmodium falciparum 3D7
ATATGGGTAATGTAGAGATGAATGGAGGTAATTATATGAATAAGGAAAATATAAATATGGAAAAGAAAGTTTGTGGTGAGTATGAAAATGTGAATAGTTTTCATAATGATAATCTTATAAACAATTCTGTTAATATTGTAGAAAATGAAAATATATTATTAAGAAATGAATATAAGGAATCGAAAAAAAACCCTAATAATAGGATGAATAATAATATAGGTAATAATGGTGGTAGTACTACAAGTAGTCATAATAATAAAAAGAAGAAAAAAAACGTTACGTTTAGTGATGATAATATGTATAATATAAGTTATAAAGATGTAAATAACAATTTGATTAATTATTATATGGATATGAATAATGTGAATAGTGTGAATAGTGTGAATAGTGTGAATAATATGAATAATGTGAATAATATGAATAATGTGAATAATATGAGCAATATGAACAATATGAATAATGTGAACAATATGAACAATATGAACAATATAAATAATGTGAACAATATAAATAATGTGAACAATATGAATAATATACCTAATGGATATTATAACAATGAATTTAAAACAGGGAATTATCAAATTGTCATGAAGCATATGAATGATCATATTAACTATGTGAATAATACAGATATAAATGGTAAGGGAAGGTATAATATAATAAGCTTAAAACAAAACAACTCAAACAATAATGTAAACAAGCTAAATAATAATTATATTGAATATGATATAAACAATAATTCTGGGATGTATGAAAGTTGTGAGAATAATTACATATATAATAATAAAAATAATTATTTTAATTCCGATATAGGAAATATAAACCAAGATGATAACAATGTGAATAATATAAATAACAATTTTGTTGTTAAATATTTAAAAGATTTAGACAAAATTTATCAACTTAAAAAACATAATAAGAAATTAGATAACCACAAAAATGTAAACAATTATTATAATATGTTAGATTTATTATATAATTCTTGTAAGAAAAAAAAAAATTTAAATGATAAAAGAATAAGGGCTCTATTATATATATTCAAATATATTAAAAATTTAGAAAAAAAAAAAGAGCACAATAATTCAGACATATTTGATATAAAGACACTAAGGAGATTGAACAAGCAGGTGGATTTATATATTGACTTGTTAGAAAAAAGGGAGTATAAAGAAAATATGCATATAGAATTAAAACAGGAAAGAATGGACACAAACAGGAACAATAATAATGATAAAAATAATGATAAAAATAATGACAAAGTGAATGATCACCAATTTAAACATTTCACTGATTCATATGCACACAATAAATTTATAAATAATATTATGAAGAAAAAATGTGATTTATTTTTTAAATCTAATTTTAATAATATTCATGTTCAATCTCCAGAACAAAATTTCTATTTCAATCATTCACTGAAAAAGGTTAATTATATAAATAATTTGTTGGTGTATATACATTTTATAGTATTTAAATATATCACGCTTTATTCAATAAATGAATGGAACGTCTTATTGTTCAAGGATATTGATGCTTATAATGTTTGTGGGATTAATAATGATCAAAGTTTAAATAAGACATCGGCGAGCATAGTATCACCTGATAGTATGGGAGATGTAAATAATGTAATTGAGGATGATAATAAAAGTGACCATCCTATTAGTAATAGTAATAATAATAACAACAACAACGACGACGACGACGTCGACGATCATGTTAATAAGGATGATAATAATGGGGAGGGTGCTATAAGTCCACAAATAAATGATCAGAATTGTTTAGAACAAAATAACAGCACATGTGAAATTGCCATGATGTGCAATTTCCATTTAGATGATTATAAAATAGAAAAGTTGAACCCTCTTAATATGAATGAAAATAATACGATAGATATAAATTATTATGAATATGTAATTGAACCGTTTGATTTTTTATTTTATGATCAGGTTTATAACGAGATATATAATTATTTACAGATGTTAAAAAATCAGAGTTTATTTCAAAACGATGAAAGCAACAACAATAATAACAACTTTAGTGGTTATAATAATTCTGGTGATGATAATTCTCAATATATGAGACAGTTACCTTTTCAGTATTACGAATTTATGGAAATTTTAACAAAAGAAGTTATAAATGTACGTGATTTAATTTATCGTAATAAATATGTAAGATATCTTTTTTATTATATTTATAGAAACAATAAAAATAATTTGCTAGAAGGTATAAACAAAATATTTTTTTTAGAAAAGAATAAAGTGTTATTATATAAAATACAAACAAAATTAAGATACAACATTTTTGTGACCCGATTTTTAGAAAGCAATGGTTTATCTACTTCAAATGAAGAAGAAATAGAAAAGCAAAAAAAAATTAGTTTTGTCGAAGCAAAGAATAAATTATTTGACAGTATGTTTAATGAATATAATATATATTATAATGAGTATATGAAAAATGTTGACAAATATAATTTGATTAAAAAGAATGTTTTTAATATTGAGGAAAAAAAATTTACATATATAAAAAAAAAAATTAATATATATTCTGATTATTTTGAGCATATGAAAAAAAAGTTGGCTGTAGAAAGTTATTTTCCCCATGAACGTTTTGAGGAAAAAATTGATGAGCACCAAATTGAAATGAATAATAATAATGATGATAATAATGGTGATAATAATGGTGATAATAATGGTGATAATAATGATGATAATAATGGTGATAATAATAATGATAATAATGGTGATAATAATGGTGATAATAATGGTGATAATAATGGTGATAATAACCATATCTGTGATGTGTTTAAAAATATTAATCTGGTAGAATATGAGAAAGAAAAAATCCAATTTGATGTACCCTTCAATTATGTAGAATTTTTATACGACAAGAATTATGCGTTAATTATAAATAGTGAAAAAAATAATTCGAGAAAATTAAAAGCTGCATATATAGTAAATAAGAATTTAAAAAATAAAGAAAATATTTTAATAATAACATCTATATTAAATATTATGAAATGGAAAAGTTTGTTTTTTACATTTAGTAATATAACAATATATAAAAATGAAGAAAATATAATTGAGAATAAGGTAGAACATACAAATAATAATTTAATTATATGTATAGATTTTTTACCTAAAACTTTGAATGTTACATGTGATATTATTATATTAGATATGTGTCATTTTAATATAATAAATCAAATTAGTATATTGAATGAATTGTGTTTTTTAAATTATAAAAAGAAAATATTAATATTTAATAATATTTGTGATAATTGGAATTTTATATCTTCTTTATTTTTGTTAAATAATCCATTTTTTAATAAATCGTTTTTGGATAATATCCAAATGAATTATAGTGAAGATGATAAGAAAATTATAAATAATATGATGTTAGATTTTATTTCCCATTTTTGTATATTAAATAAACAAAAAAATGTATTTTTCAAAGATCAAATAAAAGAACAAAATATTATAAATCTTAATATAAAAGATGATGAACAAAATGATATTTCGAAAAATAATGATAATAAGAATGAGGATACATTATTACAATTAAATAATGAAAAAGAAATAAAAAAAAACAAAAATTTGTTTTTTATTCTAACATATATGAGTGGTGTACAAAAATGTATATATGATCATGCTGATGAAAAACATAAAAGAGATACATGTATACATCCATTATTATTGTTAAATGAAGATTTATTTTTATTAAAAGATTTTAATATTTCGGAAAAATTTGAAATATTAAAAAATATTATAAAAAAATGTATCTTAATAAAAAAAAAAATTGTCATATGTTATTCTGGAGATGAAAAAATATTGAAACTTATAAAAATATTATTACATTTATATGGATTAAACGATTTTAATGCAATTACATATTTTACATTACCTAACAATAATCAAGAACAAAAGGAAAATCTAAATAATCTAGATATATATGATGTATCCATAATAATAAATGATCATATATCATTCTTAAAATATTTCAAAAATGTAAATATAACATGTTATTTTTTAATATCCACATTTACAAAAGAAGAAGATGAATTATTACAATTATATGGTCATGAAATGAAAGAATTATATTTTTATAAAAAAAAAAAAAAAGAAATAATGAAAGCAAATAAATCATATAGAGATTTCTTTTATAGATATTATTTAAATAATCTTATATCTGATACGGATGAACAATTCTTAATGTTTAATATTATTGATCAAAAGGAAAAAATATATTGTAATGTTAATTACAATGAAATGGTCTTACCTACATGTTTTGTTTCCTCTATTTCGGACCCTGATCAAGCCACTCAATATTCCGGTAAAAAAAAAAAATAAATAAAATGAAATGAAATGAAATAGATAAATATATATATATATATATATATATATATATATATATATGTATATATTATTTCTTTTAGAACACTGGAAGGATATAAAGGATGCTCATAACTTCTGGAACTTTAACACGTTTAGTAAAAACAAAATAAATTTTTACTTGAACAAAAAAAATACAGTATATGATAAATATGAAAATGTGGTAAGTCCAATATCGGAGGAATCAATAGCACCGCCACAAGTACAAAAAAAAAAAAAAAAAAAAAAAAAAGGATAAAAAAAAAAAAATTTTATGTGTATACATTTATAAAAGGATATATATATATATATATATATATAATTATATATATGTTTATATTTATATATATATATATTTTATTTATATTTTTATTTTTGTAGATTTATTATTATTTGGAAAATCCCATGAAGGAAAGAAATGTTTTCAATGGTTGCATATCCGTAGCATTAGAAGACATAATCCAAGAATTGAATAGAAAAAAGGAAATGAACGATTTCGATGAAATGAAAAAAAATGTTTTATTAAATATACAGCAGAAAGCTAATAAAAAACATTTCACTTCTGTTCGTAAAGTCGAAAAAATTTTATCCAAATTTTTAGAAGAAAATAAAAGTAAATCTTTTGATCAGTTTTTAAAGGTGCCCACATATATAAAAAAAAATATACATATATATATATATATGTTGCAATAAGTTATGTGGAAAAATATAAACGTTTTATATATGAATGGAATATATTCCAATGAATTATATATATATATATATATATATATATATATATTTTTTTTTTTTTTTTGTAGGGTTGTGAAGCATACGGACAGATTATAAGCAAGTGCAAAGAAAAATTATTTGTTACCTTCAACAAAACATACAACGTGCAATTTAAAAACTTTGAAGATTTCTGGTGTGATGATGAAAAGAAAAGAAAAGAAAAGTGGAAAAAATTATGGGATATGAATGAAAAAAATGAATGTGAGAAGGAAAGCAATTTATTGTTCAATGTGTGTAATGAAAAAAGTGATTTAACTGATTTTTCTAAGAGTAGTAGTTTTGATAAATCAAAGGGTGATGCAAATTTAAACGAAAAGAAAAATTTCAGAATAAGATTATCATCACAATTATTAGAAGAAAAAGATCTGGATCAATTATATCATGGAAGCAAAAAAGTATGTTTGTTAAATGATTCTACTGAAAAAGATAAAAAGACATGTTTATACAATGAAAGAAAAGAGGAATGAAAATAAAAAAAAAAAAAAAAAAAAATTATATATGTGTTTACAACATGTATCAATTTTTAAGATATAAATGGGTTGTATAATATCACACTAACAATACCGTAATGTTTATATATATATATATATATATATAATATATATATAATATATATATAATATATATATAATATATATATAAATAATTTTTTTTTTTTTTTTTTTTTTTTTTTTTTTTTTTTTTTTTTTTTTGTTGATATTATTTATGCGTGTTTTAATATTTTTACATATATATATTAATTTATATTTTTTTAAATATATGTATATTTATTTATTTTTAAACTTTTTTTTTTTTTTTTTTTTAACGTTTTAAAAAAAAAAAGGGAATAGAGATTTTTCCTGATTATTATGATATGGGCATTTACCCAAAATTTTATATAAAATGTATAAAAAATATAAATAAAATGAAAGAAATGTATTTAATCTTTTTGTGTAAAGAAAATCTAAATTTTCATTTATCCCATGTGTTATTATTTCTTCTATGTTCATGTCTTATTATATTTTTCTTCCTTCAATTTAATTGTGTATGTGTTTAACTTTTGATATAATAAATATATGTGATAAATTACTTTAAAAAAAAAAAAAAAAAAATGTTTTGAGTTGCAAACTTATGTAAATAAAGAAACAAGAGAAAAGGAAATTCACACATATAAAGAAAGATCTACATAAATATTTAAAACGATATTTGGAATATATTATATAAAATATAAATAAGAAAAATATCCTTTTGGAATATACCTAAAATATTATTAAACATATATTATGTTCTTCAAAATTGATTAATATACTTGATAAAAAATGTTTAAAAGAAATATCAACAGGATTAAAATATATAAGAAATTATGGTATATTATTTTTTGTACACATAAATGAAACATTGAAATAATGAAACAATGAAATAATGAAATGTTGAAATAATGATATGTTGAAATAATGAAATGTTGAAATAATGAAATGTTGAAATAATGAAACATTGAAATAATGAAATGTTGAAATAATTAAATGTTGAAATAATTAAATGTTGAAATAATGATACGTTGAAATAATGATACGTTGAAATAATGAAATGTTGAAATAATGAAATTATTAAAAAAAATAATAAAATAAATTTTCTAAGGATTATTTAATAGATAAAATTATATTTTACATAACACAATATATAAAATATATTTATATAACTTATAGTAATATGGAACCATATTTATATTACATTCATTTTATTTTTTTATTTTTTTTAACAGATAAAAATTCTGAACATTTACATTTCTGGTTATATTTAATTCAATTTTTTACAAATATAGCTTTGTATTGTTATTATTTATCATATAATATTTTATATTCATATAAAAAAATAATATACCTCTTAAATTAAAATATGTAATCGTTGAAAATATCATCATGATAAAAAAAATCACGATTATTAAAAATGCGCAATCAGATTAATAAATGCATATATAAGAAGATATATATCATAATAAATTGTTCACATATATATATATATATATATATATATATATATATATATATAAACATTTAATAAAATAAAATTAAATATATATACATGTGTATATATATGTATGTCATATGCTACATATAATATGTACCATATGCATAAATAAAATTATACTTAAATATTAGACGAATAGGTTCATTTATTTTATTATTTTATTTTTTTTTTGTGTGTATATGTGTGTTTGTACTAATTAAAAAAGACATATAAAAATTATATTCCTATATATATATATATACATATTCCATTTAATTAATCTTTTATGAACTTGTTGGTTGTTGTGGCATATTTAGAGCATTCATTTGTTGCTCTCTTCTTTTAATTTGAATATAATTCTTGCAAAGATCTATTT
>NC_037282.1:1100000-1115000 GCF_000002765.6 Plasmodium falciparum 3D7
ACCCCCCTATGTTAATAGACGTTTTTAAATTGTTATCATTAATTAAGCATATATCATTATTTAACAATCCTTTTAAACCTTTAATAAAGCCTATTAACTTAAAATTATTAATAGATAATCGTTGATGTAATCCTACTAGTATGTTATTTGTTCCTGGTGTACAATGAGAAAGTAAAACAACACCGACGTTTTTAGGACATGTCACATTTCTGTAATTTTGTTTTAGATGGAATTGATTATCTTGTAATATATAAAAATCTTTAATTTTGGGTATATGTATAAATGAAATAGTATATAATTTATTAAAGAAATTGTTATTAATATATGTAATTCTAGTATTATGACGAATTAATATAGTATTAAATTTTATAGCTGAAGCTGTTAACATTTTTTCTATTTCTGATAACATAGAAGAATGTTTACAATAATTAAATTTATATGTATTATTATTTTGTAGTATTACACCATTTTGTAATATATTATTTTGCGTCATACTACTTTTTTCTTCGTTATGTTCTTTTTTATTAAAATATTCTTTTGTCAAACCAGATATAGTAAAATTGATTTTACTAAATATATTGTTTGGTTTTATTGTAATATAATCATTACTAGAAAGTGTACTATTTAATTTATTTCGGAATTTTAAGGATTTATCATCATAATCTATACAAAAATTATGTTCATATTGTATTCCTGTCAATACTCTATAATGATCTTCATATAAGTACATGTATCGATATTTTTTGTACTTTATAAAATATGCATCATCCTTTAAATTTACTTTTGTACGCTTTATAAAAAACTCTTCAAAAGGATCGTTTCTGATGACAAGAGCATTTTTATTTTGATTATTAGTAGTACTGTCCGTTGGTTCACATAGATCATTTGTTAGAGCATCATCTTTCTTGTTAACATTATCATTTTGTATATTACTACTACTTTTTTTCACACGATCTGTTGTATTGTTTTTATCCTTTTTACTGGTTTTATCTTTTTTTGTTACTTTGTCCTTTTTTTCTGTTTTATTTTTTTTAGTTGGTTTTTCTGCTTTGTTTATTTTACCGTTTTCTTTTATTTCTTGTGGATTATCTTTTTCTTCTATCTTTTTTTTTTTCTCCCCTGCAGATTTTACTTGTTCCACAATGTTTATTTGTGCTACATTTTTATTTTTTTTCTTTATTTTCATTATATGGCAAAGGGGTATGCCTAATATTTCTATGTCGTTAACGTTCAACAATAGATTCTTCAATTTTTTGATGACACACATATATCCGTTATATTTATGTTGCAACATTTCTACGCAGCTAAATCCTAAAATATAGCTATAGGCACAATCAAAGTTTGTAGGAAGAGAACACGTAACTTCCTTTCCATATGAGTGTGTATGAAATTCAAGGTCATTAATTTGTCTTTCTTCTAGTTTCTTCTTTACTAAATGTGTGAGAAGTAGTTCGGTACTTAACCTAGCATACTAAAAAAAAAAAATAAATAAATATATATATATATATATATATATGTAAATATATACATATATATAAATATATACATATATATATTATATTTATTTATTAATTTAACGAATGAAAAAGAAGATAGGGTTTATTAACACACATATGAAACCATATATACGTATTATATATATATATTTATTTATTTATATGTTATGGTTATAACGTGAAATTGTTGGGAACATATTTCCTCCAGTAATTGTATTTGAAAAAAATCAGGAAGTGTTTTAAAAAATTCCTGTTGTTCCTTTATTAAATGTTTACTTAAAATATTTTGTAAATCTGTTAAAATATTGATTTTATTTTCTATGAATTTTGTTTTTATATGAATAATAGATGTTACTAATTTTTTAAATTGTGTAATTTTTTTCAATATCCCATCAGGTATAATAACAATACCATAATTTTTATGATATTTTTTGTATCTATTTTGAATAACATCAACAATGAATTGTATAATTTGATCAAGCGTTAAATTATTTTTTTTGATTTCTTCAGTGACTAATATAATATTTACTTTTGTTTGTAAGAAACATTCTAAAGCAATATGACTAGAGGAGTTTCCCATAACTTTTATAAAATGATATCCTTGAAGATATGTTTGTATATGTGTTATTAAATAGCTTATATATTGACAATAACTAAATATAGTTGTATCAAACCCTAGAGAGCATTCAATATATTTATTTTTCATTTCATTATAAACACATGTTGGTGCACTAACAATTGAAGTTTTTACAAAACTTTTATTTTTTTTGGGATATTTTTTATTAATTTCTTCATCACTTATATCGCTAATATTATCATAAGTAAAATCATAAGTTGATATATTATCATAAGACATATTATAACTTTGTATATTATCATATGGAATATTATTATTGCTCTTATTTTCATTTGATACACATGTTTTATTATTATCTATTATATTATATGGTTTATATATTTTATCTTCTTGTACATAATTTTTGAGTATTTCACATATATTGTTATTGTCCTCCATATTAATTTGTTCGTCATCCCGTTGTTCATTTTGTTGTTCTTTATTTTGTTCGTCATCTTGTTTACATTTTTGTTGTTCTTTATTTTGTTCGTCATCCCGTTGTTCATTTTGTTGTTCTTTATTTTTTTCGTCATCTTGTTTACATTTTTGTTGTTCTTTATTTTTTTCGTCATCTTGTTCATTTTGTTGTTCTTCTTTTTCATTTTTTTCTCCATCTTGTTTACATTTTGTTTCTTCTTTATTTTTTTCTTTTAATTCTTGACTTTTTATCTTTTCATTTGTAATTTTATAAACAGTCTCAAAATATTCAGATAAGATAGCTGTACTTTTATTACCTGAAACATCTCCAATAATGACAAGACCATTTAAATTGAGTTGTCTACATATTTTAAAACATTTTTTTTTCTGATCTTCGTTAATAATTTGTATATCACTACTTTTAATCATATCAAATCCTCCACTATTTCTAAACATACTGATATATTCATTTTTTAATTCCATAAAGTTATATTTGAGCATTCCTTGAAATCCGTTCATAAATCCATAAAGAGTATTTTTTTTATTTTTTTTTTTTAAACAATCAAAAACTCCACATATAATATTATGACCACCTGGAGTTTGTTGTCCTGTAAATAAAATACCTATATTTAATTTCTCATGTGGTTTATACATATTAATCATTTCTTTCATAAAAGAATTTGTAGTATAATTATAACTAGACATATCCATTGAAGTATTTATTGAATCTGTTGTATTCATTTTTTTATCTGACATATGTATTGTGTAATATGGATCAGTATAAAGTTTTATAATAGGATTATTAATAATATTAGGGAATTTCATTTTTAAATATTCCTTCTCATCATCTGATCTATTCAATGAATAACACATATCATTTTTTGTCTCTAAATTCTTTTCATAAGTATCATTATTTTCTTCCTTTATAAGAACTTTCCTTTTAAACATATCGGGAAGTGTAATTTTGTGTCTTCTTCTTTCTTCTTGTAATTCGCTTAGGTGTTTTTTTGAATTCTCGATATCCATATTTTAATAAGAATAAATGAAATGAAATGAAATATATATATATATATATATACATATAAATATATTTGATTAGATATTAATACGATATGTTGTAAAAAAAAAAAAAGTATTTAAAGATATTGAAGGGATAAAATAAATAAAACTATACATATATATATATATATATTTTATGAGGGAAAAAATTTATATTATATGGATATTGGACGTTTTAAAAGGTACATATAAAATATATAAATATATATATATATATATATATATATATATAGAACTAGTATATACACAATATTTCATTATTCATAATATCATTTTTAAAATGTTTCTATGGTAGTAAAAAATTTTTCAAAATAAAATATCTTTATATTGTAAAATGTGAGATCCACAAAAAAAGAAAAAAATAAATAAAGTAATAATAAAAATAAGGAAATAAAATAAGATAAATAACAACACTGGTTTAAAAAAAGGAATATAATGATGTACACAAATATATATACATATATATATATATATATAATAATGAATAAGAAAAAAAAAAAAAAAAAAAAAAAAAAAAATATACATATAAACTAATAATGTATCTACATTCAATGTTTTATTATTATTATTTTTTTTTTTTTTTAAACTTGATCATATTTAAACAAAAGTTGTTAAGGTTGTTATCTCTCAAGCGCCTGTAAACAAAATGTCCATTACGTATTTCAAGACATATTCTATACCTACGAAAAAAAAAAACGAAGATATAAATATATTAATACATAAAATTTTTTGATATATATATAATATATATATGTATGTATAAATAAATAATTAAAAAAAAAAATTAAATTATTTATATGTTACCTTCATGATGCAATTGGTTTATGGCTCTACAAAAAAAAAAAAAAAAAAAAAAAAAAAAAATATATATATATATATATATATATATATATATATATTTATATTTATATATTCATGTATACTTATGCTTATATATTATTACTCTAATATTTTCATCTTCTGCTTCTTTTCATATTCCACATAATGATCCCTGATATTATAATGTTCATATATATCATTAATAAACTTAATACATGTTACATTATCTTTCCCATAATTTCTTATTATGTCCTCTTTTTCAGGTTGTGAACATAGTTCAAATGCCTACAAAAAAAAAAAAATAATAATAATAATAAAATATAATATAATATAATATAAAATAAAATGAATACATATAAATATATATATGTCTATGTAATATTTCTTGTAAAGATACTTTTATCAAGGGCCACGTTAATTTATTATTTTGAATATCTGAGCCAACTTTTCCCGTCTTTTTAGAATCTCCAAAGGTATCTATATAATCATCATGGACCTAATAAAAATAAAATTATATTATATGTATATATTTATTCATAAAGATAATATAAAAATGAAATAAATAAATAAATAAAATAAAAAAAAATATATATATATTTTTTAAATAATAACTTGAAAATATTCCCCCATAAGAATTGCTATATTTTCGACCTTTTTGTATAATAAATTGTCCAATGATATACCCCCCATTTGCATACCTAAAATGAATAAATATCAATATATATATATATATATATATATATAATATATGTCCATATTTATTTATATTTTTTTTTCCTTTCCTTATTAAGGTACTACTTACCACAAACAATAGGTAAAAAGAATGAATAATAAGCAGTTTTATGAATAATAATGTTTTGATAAACCTTAAAATTTAACATGTTTATATTAATTTTATTCTCTTGAGATATATTAATATTATTAACATCTATATCTTTGTCTATATGGGAGTATTTATCTGAAAATATATTTGTATCTAAATGTTGTCCTACTATAGTTTTTAAAGTGGCTTCTCTAAAGGATGTAATTAAATCAAGGTAACAGTTATCATTGCGCAAATATACATCAAGTAATCTGATAAAATAAAATAAAATAATATACACATACATATATATATATATTAAAACACACATATATATATATATATATATATATATATATATATATATATATATATATTTTTTTTTTTTTTTTTTTTTTAATTTGTCTTATATAACTTGTATATAGCGTTATACAGAAGAAACACATCATTCACCGCATTCTTAATTTCAACGTCTTTTAACAAATACCTAAAAAGGTAAAAATTAAAAATATATATATGTATTTACATATATATTTATGTGTTCATTCATAAAACATACCAACAATGTTTGTTTCTGCGTGTTTCTCCCTTATCCATAATATCATCTGCTACTAAAAAAGATGCTTGTAAAATTTCTATACACCATGCTAAAAAAAAAAAAAAAAAAAAAAAAAAAAAAAAAATATATATATATATATATATATGTACATAATTTTTAATTTTGTATGGCAAAAATGTACATTCAAAGAACTTTATTAAATAATTATTCATTTTATTCTATATTTTATTATTATACCTATACAAGCCACTTTTTCCCACTCATTACAATTAATATCTCTATTCTTTACATACTCATAAATTAATATAACTAAAATTCCTCTATTATTTTTACCCCCTAATAAGACATATACATATATATATATATATATATATATATTTATTTATTTATTTATTTATACATATGTGTAGCTATACTTTTAAAAACTTCTTTTCTCAATCTATACTTATCTTACCTAAGCAGTTATAATCAAATAATAGTTTATAGTATTTTGAAATTATAATTTTTATATCATCTTCTAATACGTAATCATTAATATGGTTTATGAACACATCTCTGTATCTATCGTACATCTGAAGGGGAACATAATAAATAAAAATAATAAAACAATATATATTGTATATATAATATTATACCTTCATATATAAAAATATACTATTATAACTACATGTTATACTTACACTTCTAAAGTAATCCAGACCATTTTCTGAATCTTGGTTATTCTGCTCGTTCTCCATATTGGTTTTTTTTTTTTTTTTTTTTTTTTTTTTTTTTAAATGTTCTTTTTTATATTATTTTATTTATTGTTATTATTATGAAACAATATATTAATATGAAATACTTGTAAGCATATCAAATTTTAAAGCGTATTATATTTTGTGTGTTAATAAGGGTAAATGAACATGTTTTACTAAAAATATATATATATTATATATATATATATATATTATGATCATTATTTTAAATATATTTCTTAATAAACATGAAATATATCATCACTTGTTATGTAAATATATATATATTTGATCTACAAAAAAAAAAAAAAAAATATAAAAAAATATATATGAATTTTTTTTTTTTTGCCTTACATTTCATTTTATTTTATATTATATTATATTATATTATCATATATATATATATATATTTATATATATAATATAATATATATATATAATATATATTATTCATATTTATTATATTAGATACCAGGGGCAAAATACGAGAGCCCAAAAAATTAGGTACGTATAAAGAGGTATTTGTAAAAATATGTACAATGCTTAAATATTTTAGATATTCCTTATATATATATATTTATATATATATTTAAAAAAAATAAAAAAAAAAAAATATAGGAAATAAGGAAAAAGAAATATCAACATAAATAATAATTGAATATATATTTATATGTATTTATTTTATTATAATTATTTTATTTATTTATTATATATATATATATATATATATATATATATATATATATTTTTTTTTTTTTTTTTTTTTTTTTTTTGTTGCTTTTTCATTTTTCCATATTGTTTTTCATATTACTGACCGTATGTATTTAATTTTTTACGTATTGATTATTTTATTTATTCTTATATTTTGTTATTTTTTATAATTAAGAAGATGCATATAAAAGAATTTGTATGTAACGTTTTTAAAAGCATTCTTTGTAGAATTAAAAAGCACCTAAACATTAATTTGAGGAGTAGAAAAAAAGTCTACATAAAATGAAATAAATAAAAATATATATATATATATATATACATATATATATTTATATTTTTAATTAACTTATAATTATATATCTTTTTTGAAATATCTTATGGGATATAATTATGAGAGGGTTTAAAATGGTGGTGCCATGGATAGCATAAAGAGATGAGAAAAAATAAAATAATATAATTTTTTTTCTTATTGAAATTATACATATATAATTATTATTTATTAATTATTATTTATTAAGTATTATTTAATTTTTGCTTTTTTTTTTTTTTTTTTTTTTTTTTTTTTTGATATTATGGATAGCGATTTGATCGATGAAGAATTTGTGTATGGACAAAAAATAGGAAAGATAAAAAAAAAAAAGGAACTGATATTAGATACGTTAAAAAGTGTAATAGACCCCGATTTAAAAAAAAACATTGTTGAGTTAAATTTTGTTCGAAATTTAAAAATAAATGAGGATGAAAAAGGAGAAAAATATTTTGTTGAATTTGATTTAAATTTAACTACACCAGCATGTCCAGTGAAAGATGATTTATTAAGAGAATGTAAAGAGAAATTAGGTTTGTTTGAATGGATACATGATATAAATATAAATATAACATTTATTAATTTTAATGAAAAAAGAGGAAATAATAAAAACAAAATTGAAAATATTATCTTAATATATAGTTGTAAAGGTGGAGTTGGGAAATCTTTTTTTTCTGTCAACTTTTCATATTATTTAAAAAAAAAGGGAGCATCCGTTGGAATTTTGGATGCTGACATTAATGGTCCAAGTCTCCCTACGTTGTTACCGTTTGATTATGAATATGTAAAGTTTAAGGTGGTTAATAAAAAAAAAGACGAACCTACAAAAGGTAAAAATGGTTATATATATAACGATGACATGAATAATAATAATAATGATGATGTAGATAATAATGATATGAATAATAATATAGATAATAATAATATAGATAATAATAATATACATAATAATAATATACATAATAATAATTTACATAATAACAATTTACATAATAACAATTTACATAATAATTTACATAATAATTTACAAAATAGTGATGGTAAAAATACATTTTGTGGCGAAAAAAAAAAAAAAAATTCATTTACACATGAAAAATATTTTATTACCCAATATGATAATGAACCAAAAGATGATGATGATGATTTTTTTTTTAATTTATCACTTGAAAAAAGAAAGGAAAAAAAAAAAAAAAAAAAACCGAATAGAGAGAATTTATTAAATATATTTAATTCAAAAAATTATAATAAATTATCAAATGATGATAAAAAAAATTCAGGAACTATTGAATATGATGAGAACTTATCCATGATTGAACCTTTAATATATAATGATGTTAAACTTATGTCTTATGCTTATATAAAAAATAAAATGAATTTAGGTTTTTCTTCTTTTCGTGGGCCTATATTAAATGAATTAATAAAAGAATTCTTATATCATGTAAATTGGGGGATATTAGATTATTTAATTATAGATATGCCACCTGGAACAAATGATATACATTTAAATTTATTTGAATCCGAAAAAATTGATGGTATTATAATGATTACAACTCCAAATGATTTGTCAACAAATGATGTAGAGAAAGGTATTAACATGTGTAATTTTTTTAATATACCTATAGTATGTTTAGTTATTAATATGAATTATTTTATTTGTGATAATTGTGATAAAAAACATTATATATTTAATAATACAGATATGAAATCATTAAAAGATAAAATTCGTAATATATATGAAATACCATTTCATCCAATACTAGCCAAAAATGTTTATACCCATAAACATAATTATAAAAAAGACACAACAAATGTTCTAAGTATACAAGATGCAAATATCAAACATAATGAATATACACAACAAAAAATGGAACATATTTCAGAGGAACATATAAAACACTTTCCTTTTATTTTAGCATATGATAAAAATCATTTTTTAATTGAACATTTAGAAAATCTCTTTCAACAAATTGTTAGAGAAATCGCAATTTTAAAATATAATCATAATTTGAACATACCAAACTTACAAATATATAAAAAAAATTATCTTCAATTATCATTTGATACTATACAAAATAAATATGTATTCTCAGATGATGTTTTAATATGCCATATTAAGGATATAAGAAGAAAATGTAAATGTCTTATATGTAAAGAAAATAAAAAAGAAAAAAAATGTATTCAATATGATAAAAATAATAATCATAATAATTATAATTTTAAAAAAAAAATCTCCTTATTCCCACCAAATATATATGTTAAAGATATTATACCCTTAGGTATATATAATGTTAAAATTGTGTGGTCGGATAATCATTCCTCTATATATTCTTATGTCTATCTTAAGCATCTCTTTGAAAAAAAAAGAATTAATAACAACAATTTGTTTTGTAAAACAAATAATAGTGGTATGTATGAATGGTAAACGCTTATTAGTTGTTGTATATGTGTTCACATATTTGTATTTTATTATTTTTTTTGTAAATAAATAAAATATATATATATATATATATATATATATAATTATATAATTTATTTTATTTTTTAACTTCTCATTTGAAAAAACGTTTTAAAATACATGTCAATTATACTTGGAAAAGTTAAAAAAAAAAAAAACTAAATATGACTTTTTTTTTTTTTTTTTTTAAAGAGAAATATTATAATGAATAATTATTTTGTACATAATATTATATTTATATAAAATAAAATAAAATAAAATAAAATAAAAGTATGAGAGATGTTCATATATGAAAGCATCAGACATGATGCTTATAAGATGAAAAAATAAGTATATATGACACACCTTATTAATTATGTAAAGAAAAAAATTAAGTACCCACACATATACACATATATATATATATATATATATATATATATATATATATATTTATTTATTTAGTGGGGAGAATCCTTTTTTAAATGTTTTGCTGATGTATGTTGTAATAAGACTGTAATTTAATTATTTGCTCAATACATTTGGTAACATCCTCTACATTCATTATATCATCTTTCACATTCAAGTAATTATTATATGTTTTTTTTGACCATGTTAAAGGATCGAAATATATCCATGAAGCACATTTTTCTAGATTGATTGTACTTGTAGCATTGTTAGGTGTAAACCATTTTTTATATATAATATGATATATCCATTTTCTTATATAAAGTTCTGATGCTGCATATGCTTGTAATACATCTCTTGGTAAATTATAAAAAATATAAAACAAAGTCTCCGTTTGTAATTTTAATAATAAAGATAATCGTATTTGAAATTTTGTATTTAAATAGGATACAGGTTTAATAAAATCTTCTTCATTTTCTATAGGATTCTCAGAAAAGGGTGAAGAAACAGATGTACAAATATAATTAGGGGAATTCAAATTTAATCCTAGTGTTGTTAAATCAGAACCTATAGCTAATATATTTAAATTAGGATCTGTCATTTTTATAACCTTTAATATACCTAAAAGTCCATAATTTTTTCGATTATAACTTTTTGATCTTTCTGTTGTTTCGTATAATATTTCTTCTAAGGAAAGTTCGTTTTTTTCTTCTTCTCCTTCTTCTTCACACGATAGAATCTTATTATTTTTTAATATGTCCCCACTTTTTAATATGTCATCATTTCTTAATTTTTCAATCTTCTCATCAGCACTTGTATGTTCCTCATTTATGTCATACACCACATCATCATTAATAATGGTCTTTTGGTTGTTACCATTTTTTTTTTTTATTTCATTTCTTTTTTCCTCCTTGGGAAATTTACTATTTATAGTTTTGGAGAATGTGTCATTGATATTCCTTACGTTTTCGTTGATCAACATATTTTTTTCATGAGATACATCATGATGATTATCCTGAATATTACAATTTTTATTATTTATTTTATTAATATATTCCTTATCTGTAGTATTAAAATTTTTTTTCTTATCAGAAACTTCTACATTTTTTTGTATTATTATTTTTTCTTCATTATGTTCATAACATGTAAAATTTTTCTCTTTATCATTATTTATATGAGCACCATTATGTTCATAACATGTAAAATTTTTCTCTTTATCATTATTTATATGAGCATCATTATGTTCATTACATGTGCAAATTTTGTCTTTATCATTATTTATATGAGCATCATTATGTTCAGTACTCATAAGATATTCATCACCATAAGTAGTATCCTGTTCATATATATTTTTTTTTTTATTTTCTTCTGATATAAAATTAATTTCATTTTTATTATCACTAAATATATTATCTATATGATTGCCTTTATGTATTTTTTCTAGCATATCATGTTCATTATTTTGATGCTCTTTTTTTATATTCTCGTCAGGTTTCTTATGAGAAGAGTCTATACATAATTTTCCTTTTTTATCATCTGTATGTTCGATGTTTTCTATATCTAAAATAATTTCAGGACAATCAACATGTTGTTCATTTTTTCTGAGAAAAAGATTAACAGATTTATTATCATCCTTGAAATTGTCAGAAATGTTATGTACATTATCATCTTTATTAAAACATTTCTTATATGTAGATGATATATTGAGATTTTTTTCTTTATTTGAATTTAAATTTATATTATTATTTTCCATATTGTTTTTTTGATTTTTTTTTTTTTTTTAATGAAACAGACAATTGCTTTATATACATTTATATAAATAAATATATATATATATATATATATATATATATTTTTTTTATTTAATTTTTTTGTAATATTATTGAGAATTTTTTTTTTTTTATTATTATTATTTTTTTCATAAATTTTCTTTATTTATTGAACTTGTTTTTTTATTTGTATTTTTTTCTTTATAATCAAACCGATAATATATATATATATATATATATATATATGTGCATAAATATAAATATATATATTTGTATATTTTATAATATACCGTACTTTCTTCTTTTCTATCTTTTCCAAACGTACATTTTTTATATAAATTTATGTTCACATAGGAAAAAAAAAAAAAAAAAAAAAAATATACATATATACATATGACATATGACATATATGTGTGAATAAAAAGGTATATAAAATATGTACGTTAAATAAGTTTTATTTTATTCTTTTACTAAATATATTTATATTTTTTTTTTTTGTATTTTTTTTTTTTTTTTTTTTTTTTCTATAGAATATATATGTACATCTTTGTACGGATATTTTATATGTATTTGTTTTAATAATTTGTTATAAAAATGTATATAGACTTATTGAATTGTATTCTATACATTATGGTTTAAATGTATTATTAAATGAGACTTGTAAAAGAGAAGGAATTTTTTTATGTGAATATAAAAAATGATAAAATAATTATAATATATATATATATATATAAAATTATGAAGTATTGTAATATATATATATATATATATATATATATATATATATATTCATATTTATATATATTTAAGACTTTATCTAGTTTTTAATTATTTCCCTAAAGAATACTTATTCATGTTAACATTTTTTTTTTCATGTTAAAAAAAAGAAAAAGGAACGTGTAATAAAATAAATCATGTGTAAGGCTACAACATTTATGGTCTATACAAAACACCCGAAAAAAAAAAAAAAAAAAAAAAAAAAAAAAGAGCTCACAAAGTAAACATATATAATATATATATAATATGTGTACTTGTATTTTTTATTATTGTCTACTAATCTGTATTATATTTTATTTTTTCATATACAGTACTTAAATATTTTGCTTTTACAAAGTATATTATGTATGCACATATAATTCTTTAAAAAAAAAAAAAAAGGAAATTATATTGTGGCATTTTTGTTTAATTAAGTATATTATAATAAAATTATATTTATATAATAATCATATTATATTTATACAATAATTACAATATTTTTGTATTATAATTATATTATATATATATATATATATATATATACTACATTTATATTATATATATTTATATTTATATTATAATTATATTATTAGGTGATATAAAAATGAAAAAAAAAAAAAAAATTTATAAATAATAAAGGATTTTGTTTTATGGTTTCCTTTTTGGTTAGTTTTATTCCACATTTGAATAATGAGCCAAGTAATTAATGAAGTCACAACAAAACAAAAAATATAAAACAAAAATGAAAAATTAAATAAATAAAAAAAATATATATATATATATATATATATATATATATATATATATATATATATATTTATATGTGAATGTTATTTATGTACGTTTTTGCATTAAATATGTAAGAACAAGGTTATCATAATTAAATTAAAAAAAAAAAAAAAAAAAATATATATATATATATATATATATGTATATATATATATATATATATATATATGTATATATATATATATGTACATATTTAGAGTACTGTTCAAGATATTAACGTGTAAATAGGATAAAGTCAAAATATATATATATTTATTTATTTATTTATATATGTGTATTCATTTTTATATTATCCTTTTTCTTTTGTGTACTCGAATGAATGGGGATAAAAATTATAATTTATATATTTTTTCTATCGTGGGCGAAATGGGTGTGTGGGTCTGTTAATTTTACCGGGTTTGATAACAAAAATATGATAGGTAAGCACGTGGAACTAGAAGGGAGGTATAAAAAGGAATATATAGATAGGTTTTTTTTAGAAGAATTAAGAAAACACAATTATATGAATAACAATGTTATATTATTAAGTACATCAAGACATTATTTTAATTATAGACATACCACTAATTTATTGATTGCATATAAATATCTTAAATATTTCGGTGATACTATGGATAAGAATATTTTATTAATGATTCCATTTGATCAAGCTTGTGATTGTAGGAATATAAGAGAAGGTCAAATATTTCGAGAATATGAATTATTTCCTAGTAGTCATAATAAAGAAACAAAAATAGAAAATATAAATTTATATGAGAATTTAAATATTGATTATAAAAATAATAATGTACGTGATGAACAAATTAGAAGAGTACTTAGACATAGATATGATGCTTTTACACCTAAAAAAAATAGATTATATAATAATGGAAATAATGAGAAAAATTTATTTCTTTATATGACCGGACATGGTGGTGTGAATTTTTTAAAAATTCAAGAATTTAATATTATTAGTTCTTCTGAATTTAATATATATATACAAGAATTACTTATCAAAAATTTTTATAAATATATATTCGTAATTATTGATACGTGTCAAGGATATAGTTTTTATGATGATATTCTAAATTTTGTATATAAAAAAAAAATTAATAATATCTTCTTTTTATCATCTTCTAAAAGAAATGAAAATAGTTATAGTTTATTTTCCAGTAGTTATTTAAGCGTTTCAACGGTCGACAGATTTACATACCATTTTTTTAATTATCTTCAACAAATACATAAAATATATGAAAAAGAACCATCTAAAAATATAAAAGCCTTTTCATTATATAACATTTTAAATTATTTAAAAACACAACATATTATGTCAGAACCTACTACA
>NC_037282.1:1120000-1127500 GCF_000002765.6 Plasmodium falciparum 3D7
ATAATGAAATGGATATATATATATATATATATATATATATATAAAATGTACATACATACATACATACATACATACATATATAATTATATATATATATATATATATATATATATATATATATATATATATTTATTTATTTATTTATTTATTTATTTACATTCAAGATATTTATGTGGAGTGTTTTTTTTCTTTAAATAATTATATAACATTATTTTATCGTTTAGATGTTTTTAATTCGGCAGATATTAAAGAGTTATACTTAAAGGTACAAGTTCCACCTTGCGATAACTCTTATATGTCATCATCAGTACAATCAGATGACATGAATGAGGAGGAATATGAAAAGTATGATTTAATTAATCATGCACAAAAGAAAAAACAAAATGGAATACCTGTGAAAATAAAATATGTAAGGGATACACTCGATGATGAAAATTCCAAATATGTAATTGAAATACCCAAGAAGGATTTGAAGGGACATGAAAAGAAAGATCACATCAAAGCAGGTAAAAAAAAAAATATATATATATATATATATATATATATATTTATATTTATATTTATATTTATATTTTTCCATTTCTATTTTTTATTTTGTTTAGTTCTTTGGGGGAATAGTAAAAAGGGGTTGGAAATAAAATTACCAGGAACACACAATTTTATTCCACAAATGAAGATAAAATGAGATATGTTTTTTTTTTTTTTTTTTTTTTTTTTTTAATTGATTATTCATTTTGAAAAAAAAATAATAATTTGTTTATTATCTTTTTTACAACATACATATTACATATTTAAAAGAATGGTGTATATATATTATGCATATGTATAATATATATATAAACCTATTTACAAGATGATCAAAAATGTTTTCAGTATTTTTTTACAAAACTTTATATTATTTAAAATATACACAAAAATATATAAATGTAAATATAATATATAAATTTCTTGTTTCATTCGGAAATAAAAATAAAATAAAATAAAATAAAAAAAGAGTTAGAATACAAATATAAACATAATAACCATATCTTACACATATATTATTATTTATAAATATTTTTTTTTTAATGAAAAATTAAATTAGAATATAAAAAAAAAAAACCAAAAAAAAAACAATTATTTCATCAATTTGTTCATATAATTATTTAAATATGAAAATATTAATGTAACGTATTTTCAGTTAAAAAAAAAAAAAAAAAAAAATTATATTTTTTGTTATACATTTATTTATATATATATTATATATATATATATTCCTTTATTGTCATTTTAATTAGTATATATTATTATATATATATATTGAAAAAATTATGGCCTGTTAATTTATTAGAAAAAATAAAGAAAAAAAAGGGGAGAGGTAAATATAAATACATATATATATATATATATATATATATAATAAAATTAATTATATATATTTATATATATATATATTATAATATCATTATATATATTATATTATGTTATTATTAGTATAATTACCCACAGAAATAAAAATAAATAAATAATATATGTTTAAATATATATATATATAATATATATAATATGAATAGGCCATATATAATAGTAGTATATATATCATAATTTTAATATATATAAAAATATATTTATATCCAAGTACTGTATGAATATTATCCCTTTTGGATAATTGAAAAAAAAAAAAAAAAAAAATTACGTAAAATAATTGAGTACATAATTATATATATATATATATATATATATAATAATAATAAATATAGGAAAAAGAAAGAATTTTTAGTACGATTCAAAGAGAAAAGAGGAGAAACATTAGGAATATTCTTATTATAATATTTAATATTAATAAATAAAAAATTTATATACAATTATTTGTATATGTATTTTATATATTAATATATTATTACAACATATTATATATTATATTATATTTTGAGAAAAAAAAAAAAAAAGATGGATAAATTAATATCAAACAATAAATTAAAATTAAGTGTTGTATTATTAGGAGGATTATGTTCTCTTGCTTATTATCATTTGAAAAATAAATTTCATCTTTCCCAGTTTTGTTTTTCAAAAAAATGGTTTAGTGAATTTTCCATAATGTGGCCTGGTCAGGCATTTAGTTTGAAGATAAAGAAAATATTATATGAAACAAAATCAAAATATCAAGTAACCAAAATGAAGAATATATGAATGAATAAATGAAAAAAAAAAAAAAAATATATATATATATATATATATATATATGTATATCTTTATATGTATACCTTTATATGTATACCTTTATATGTATACAATTATATGTATATCTTTATATATATATATTTATTTATTTATAATATTTGTAGAATGTGTTGGTTTTTGAAAGTACCACATATGGAAAGGTTTTAGTTCTAGACGGTGTAATACAACTAACCGAAAAAGATGAATTTGCTTATCATGAAATGATGACACATGTTCCTATGACTGTTTCTAAAGAACCAAAGAATGTTTTAGTTGTAGGTGGTGGTGATGGTGGTATCATAAGAGAATTATGTAAATATAAATCTGTTGAAAATATTGATATATGTGAAATCGATGAAACAGTTATTGAAGTATCGAAAATTTATTTTAAGAATATTAGTTGTGGTTATGAAGATAAAAGAGTTAATGTTTTTATTGAAGATGCAAGTAAGTTTTTAGAGAATGTTACAAATACTTATGATGTTATTATCGTAGATAGTTCAGATCCAATAGGACCAGCAGAAACATTATTTAATCAAAATTTTTATGAAAAAATTTACAACGCCCTAAAGCCTAACGGTTACTGTGTCGCACAGGTAAGAAGGGATATATTATATATATATATGAAAAGTGTATGTATATATATATATATATATATATATATATTATATTTTATATATTATATTTTATATTTTCCTTTCCTTTCATTTTATTTTTATTTATAGTGCGAATCACTCTGGATACACGTGGGAACAATTAAAAATATGATTGGATATGCAAAAAAATTATTTAAGAAAGTGGAATATGCAAATATAAGTATACCTACTTATCCATGTGGATGTATAGGTAAATAATGTTCTTATTGAATTTACATTTTTATAGAAAATATATTTGATTCGCTACCCGAACGGGGCACCGTTATAAAACAACAACATATATATATATATATATATATATAGATGCAATACATATAATGTTCTTCATTTTTTTTTTTTTTTTTTTTTTTTTTGTCTGTGTTAGGTATATTATGCTGCTCAAAGACAGACACTGGATTAACAAAACCAAATAAAAAATTAGAATCCAAAGAATTTGCTGACTTAAAATATTATAATTATGAAAACCACTCAGCGGCTTTTAAATTACCAGCATTTCTTTTAAAAGAAATAGAAAACATATAATTTAAAAAATAATAAATTATATATAAAATACATTTATAATATATATATATATTTTTTTTTTTTTTTACATATATTTTTATTAATTTTTTTTTTTTTTTTTTACATATATTTATTAATTTATATATATATATTTATTTATTAATTTTTTTTTTTTTTTTTTTTTTACATATATTTATTAATTTATATATATATATATATATATATATATATATATTTATTAATTTTTTTTTTTTTTTTTTACATATATTTATTTATTAATTCTTTTTTTTTTTTTTTTTATTATATTGTCATTATGAACATTTATGTTTAAAAAGAGTTTCCTAAATGGAAGGAACCAAGGCATGATTATATTAACATGTTACATGAATATTTAATTTTTTTTTTTTTTTTTTTTTTTGAGAAGACAAAGGTGTTCATATATATATATATTTACATTATATATGTGATATGTGGATATGTTGTTATAATTATAAAGGAAATATATATAAAGAGGATAATTTTTTTTTAAAATAATAAAATATGGTATTATATTTTATAAATTTCACATAAATATATTATTATTTATATATAATATTTTTCCACATTGAATTTATGGACTTCATAATTATATTTTTAAATATAAAAAAATCGACATCTATTTTTATTTCTTTTATTATTTTGGTTTATAGAAAAATACAAATTTTTAAAAAGAAACAAAGTTACTAAGGATTTACAATATTATATATATATTATATACATATGTGATTATTTTTATTTATTTTATATGTACATCCTATTTTGTGGATATATATAAAATATTATATATATATAAAAATATATATATATATATATATATATGTTTTTTTTTTTTTTTTTTTTTTTTGAATGCATTGAATTTTTATAAGTAAATTATAGTTAATTTATAAACATAATATTATCACGTGAAAATACAAGCATGCAAGCTTTTTTTTTCTTTTTTTAAATATATAATTTTTATAAATAAATAATATTGATATGATATATATATATATATAATATATTCATTTAATTTTAAAAAAAGAAAAAGGGATTAGGCTATATTTTATTATATAAAATATATATGAATCAAGTTTTTACTATATTATATACATATATATTTAACAAAAATATAATATAATTATACTACAGCAAAGAAGTATTTAAATTAATTTTCTTTTACTTTTAAGAGCATTTTTAAATATATTTATTTATAAAAATCAAAAAAACAAGTACAAATGTGGACTTTTTTTTTTTTTTATTTCTTTTTTTTTTTTCTTTTTTTTTTTTTTTTTTTCTTTCTTAAAATAAAAGAAAAATAACATTTTTATAAAATTTATAAATAAAATATATTAAAAATAAAATATAATATTTTTATAGAAAACTTGAATGAACATATATATATATATATTATAATATATATTAATATATATATATATATATATATATATACATAATAATTAAAAAAAATTAATATATAATATATATATTATTATATATATTATATTTTTTCTATATCTTTAAATATTTTATTATAAAATATATAAAATACATGATAATATTTATATATATATATATATATATGTATTTATAATAATATTATATATATATATAATAATTTTATTTTTTCTTTTCATTTTTTTTAATTATAATATATAATATATTTTTTAATAATATTATTTTATATATATATATATATATATAACTTTTCTCCATCATATAAAAATAATATAATTATTATATTATATAAATAATTTTAGCCTTCTTTATTTAAAAAGAAAAAAAAAAAATTTTTTTTTTTTTTTTTTTTTACAGCATTTGAATATTAAATTAAATCATTTATATATTATATAAAGAAATTTGACAAAATAATTAATATATATATATATAATAATATAATATATATATATATATTTATATAATATTATTTTATAAGAAAAACAAAAACTGAATAAAATTAGGGCTTTTTATTTTTTCGTATAAAATAATATTATATATTTATACATAATAATATAAGTAAATAAATATATATAATTATATTTATTTGCAAAATATACAATTTTTTTATTTTATAATATATAATATATATTATATATATATATTATATATTTTTATTTATATTTATTTTTTGCTCCTATATTTTTGCATCGTAAAATTATAGATATTTCTATGTTATATGAATTAAAGAAAGAAAATAATGCTTATATATATATATATATAATCATATACTAGTGTGATTAAGAAAAAGAATTAAAATAAGATATATATCAAAAAATTTTGCATTCGTGTATATGTTTATATTATTATTATATGTAAAATAATATATATATAAATATATATAAATATATTTAAAGCAAAAAGAAAAAAAGGAAATAATTAAAAATTGAAATAATTTTATGTACAAATATTAATATATATATATATATATATATATAAAGAATTAAGTGTATTGCTTTTTTTTTTTTTTTTTATAATTTCGACGTAAAGTATTATATATAATATATATATATATATATTTTATTTTTTTTATTTTTTTTATTTTTTTTATTTTTTATTTTTTTTTGGTTTGATCATTTCAAAATGATTAAAATAATATTAGCTAGCTTTTTATTTTTCTTTTATTTTTCGTCTTCCATTTATGGGAATGTGGTGGCCCCTAAGAGTGCTGAGGCTGTTCATACGTTGACAGCAAAACTTGATACGGAAAATAAGGCTCATCAAAAATATATAGATATTATAAATGGAGTTTTTTCGGAAAATATGGAGAATTTTGTTTTTTCAATAACAACCAGTAACGGATTTACATGTTCGATAAATAAGTTGGATGTTATTTTTGATAATAAAGTAACAGGAATGCAAAAAGTTTTTTCTGATGAGAATGTTCAATATATTAAAGAAGCTTCTCTTGAATTTAAAAACAATTTGTTGGAATATATGAAAGGTGTTATGCCATCTGAAAATGATTTTTCTAATGTTAGAAAAGAATTTCAAAAAGTATGTGTAAAATATTTTTCAGAGTTAAGAAGAAAATTTTTCCAGATATATAGAGACCCCAATAATAAGAATCAAAACGAAGATAATGTTGATAATCATATGAATATTGAAGAAATAAGCCAAGAATTCTTCTCTGGTTTTAATCCTTTTGGAACTATGAAAATAAGAAAAGAACAAAATCCAGATTTATCACAAAAGGATAGTTTGATATTAAATGAAAATAATAATGATTCTCTTACATCAGCAGATCAAAAGAATAATAATATGGTTCCTATGGAAAATAGATCATTTTCATATTCTCAACAAAGTTCACATGTTGTAAGTTTTGATGGTCACGATGAACATGTTGAACAACAAGAGCAACATTCTGGAGATAATACACAAGAAGACAAAGATCAACTTATGGACTTACCATTTAACAAGGATAAAGTTTTTTCAACCTTCTTAAAAAATGTAACTCTTTTAATTGAAGGAAATTGTACAGAAGCTCAACAACAAGCTCAAGAACAAACTCAAGAACAAACTGAAGAACAAGAAGAAGAACAAAATGAAAAAGAAATTGAAAGTGATAAACAAGTACAAAAAGATGGAGAACAAAAAGAAAATGATGTACAAAAAAAACAAAAAGCTAATGCTTTCACCATTCAATTTTCAAGTAGTCTTAGCAGAAAACATATATCTACAACATGTAATGCTTCATCAGGTAATGTCTTCTTAAGAAAAGGAAACAAACCATTTGAACATTTTAATAGTCCTAATTTCGAAAATATGATGAAAGGAGTTTTTGGAATTATTCAAAATCCTTTTGAAAATGGCCAACCCACTTTCCCATTCTTTAAAAATATTAATTCGATCTCTGGAATCGGTAATGTTGATATCCCCAAAAATTTTATGAATGATTTTTTGAATAATGGAAATGATCAAAACACACCAATATCGAGCTAAATGCCGGACAATTAATAGGACCAATTTGATTTATGTTAACATAAAAATATATATATGTGGGTAAATATAAATAAATAAATATATATATATGTATGTATATATTTATATTTATATTTATGTATATATTTATATATATGTGCATATATAATATTTTTTTTTTTTTCTTTTCTTTTTATATGTCTATAATATA
>NC_037282.1:1130000-1150000 GCF_000002765.6 Plasmodium falciparum 3D7
GTTAATATATATAACAATTTGTATCGTTCATTTTGATATACGCTAACATATTATTTATATTAATTTTTCATATATATATATATTTATTTATTTATTTTATTTTATTTTGTTAGATGACCGAAGAAAGAACCGTTTTGGATAAGAAGATTCTAAACAGTTCTGTAATTTTACAAATCACAAGCAGTGATGAAGATTTACACACATATTTACATTCCTTTTATCATTGTGATTATCGAACCTTTATGGAGAAAACCATAAAAATTGCCATGAGAGTAAAAAGAGATAGATATTTAGGTAGACATTACAGATATTTTATTAGAAACACTAGAGTGAGAGCATATAAACAATTCTTAGAACCATTTAAAAATGTGACTCTTAAAAATATGGCTTTTGCTTTTGGAGTTAGTGAAGAATTTATCGAAAATGAAATATCATCATTTATAGCAAACGGAAAATTAAACTGTAAAATCGATAAAGTCAATGGATCTATTGAGAGCAATCAACCAAATGAGAGAAACACAATGTATCAAAATACTATTAAAAAGGTATACAATGTGTGATTAAAAAATATATTTTTTGTAAAGATTTTGAAATTGTGAAAGTGGCCTTTACAGTCTCCACAAAAATTTATATACATATACACACACACATATATATATATATATATACATGTATATATTAATTTCATTTTTTATTTTTTTTTATTTTTTTTTATTTTTTTTTTATTTTTTTTTATTTTTTTTTTATTTTTTTTTTTAGGGGGATATCCTTCTTAACAGAATTCAAAAATTATCAAGAGTAATTGACATGTGAAGTTAGGATAGATCCAATAATTTTTAGTTTCTCTTTTTTTAAAATAACATAACATAAAATAAAAATCAAATTTTGTAAACCATTATAATATGGTATACATATATCTTTTTTTTTTTCTTCTTTTTTTTTCAATTATGATAATATATAGTTACATACATATTATTTTATATATATACTTGTCAAACTAATTTTGTTTACCTTTTTTTTAACCAAAAACGCCAAAACAAAAAAAAAAACAAAAAAAGTAAGAAAGAAAAAAAAAGCATAGTTTAATTATAAAAAAAAGGAAATATTTAAAATTATCTCATGGTAAAATAATATATATATATATATATATATATATATATATATATTATTTATAATATGAAAGTTGAACTTGTGAGCAACTTGAAAAGGGAAATGTATAAAATATATATATATATATATATATTTATGTACATGTATATATGTATTTTTTTTTTTTTTTTTTTTTTTTTTTGGCTAGCTATTTAAAATTTTTGAGCTAGCGCTAGCTATAAATCTTAAATAGGTTGTCTTTAACAAATAAATATCTTTGTAAAGATTATAATGAATTTTGTGTATGTTGATTGTACTAAAAGGGTGTAATTTCAATGGTCTAAACATGATTTGTAAAATTTTATTTTCTGCTTCAGAATTAAAAACCGAAGAATGACAATCATCTTTAAAAATATGTAAGAAAGTTTTGATATTGTTTATAGAATATTTAAAAATGAGTTTATTTGTTAAATTATATAATTTCATACTCATTTCATAATTTACAAGAGTATCTTTTTGCCCATGTATAAAATCAATTTGTAAATTATAAAAAATATCATTTAAATATTTATTCTTTTTAAAATCATTAATAATTTTAAAAAATTCTTTTAATACGATCATATTGTCCCAATGAACATAAGAACATTTTTTGTTCATAATAAAGGAGCTTAATAAAAATAGGACACTATTATTAACAACACTTTTTACTAGTTGTTGTGTATTAGTAAATGGAGCAACCAGCACAACTTTGTCAACAGTAATTTTTAAATATTCTTTTAATATTTCTTCTTTTCTTTTCTTTCTTTCTCTTACTTTATTTAATAATTCATTTATTGTAATTTTTTTTTCTATATTATAATTCTTTTCTTTTACATTATCAAAATTTGTATAAATGTCAAACGTATTTTCTTTTGTAATCATATTCATATCAGAATCATTATTATCCTTTATAGGACATAAAATATTATCACAAAAATCATCTCCTTTTTTATCTTGTTCATTTATGCTTTTTTCATTATTATATCTTTTACGATTTAAAATATATTCTTTCATAATACTAGAAGATGAACAATTGATCTGGTCACCTAATATATCTTGAAATGTCAATATTTTCTTTTCATCATACACATATTCATTTATTTTTTCATTATTATTATTATTATTATTATTATTTAATTTTATATATAAATTACCTTCATTCTTTATCTCTTTAATTGGCTCAATTTCTTTTCCTTCATAACAAACTTTTTTAATATCTTCGAAAAAGTCGTTATACAAACTTTTAGCAATATCTAAAACTAACTGTAAAGTAACAGAACAACCTAAAGAATAACCAAATATATTTATTGATATACTATTATTGTTTTTATTCTTTTCCTTAATTTCTTTTATGGCAACTTTCAAAGCTGACATAGCACTCGTTTTGAATGTTAAAGGAGATGGGTGACCTATACTATTATTATATGCAGGGTAATCTAACAATAAAAAAGCATATTCAGCATTTTGATTTTTCTTTTTCTTTTTATATATAACAGGTCCATATATATCTGTATAATTTAATTTTTCTTTATTCCAATTATTATTATTTTTTTTTTTTTTTTTTTCAAAAGACGGATTTCTTCCTTGCATATGATAAGATATAAAATTGTAAAGTTCATCATCTGTGTTTACATCGCTATTTTCATTATCACTTGGTTCCATGTATAAATCGTACCATTCTGAATCTCCTCTATTTTTTTGTGCACTTGGTATATCGTATGTTTCATCGTATGTTTCATTGTATATTTTATTGTATGTCTTTTTATTTATTCCGTCGTCTGTTTCGTTATTCGTCTCTTCATGTGTCTTATCACATGTATCCTCCATCGCTCCGTCCTTTTTTCCTTCACTTATTTCTTCACTTAATTTTTCACTGATTTCTTCATTTTTTTCTTTTAAATGGTGTTCTATTTTATCCAACATTTCTTCAGACGAACTTTTTTCTTTATCAATAAAACGTGGGCTCTCATTTCTTTTTAATGTATTATCCACACAATTATTTTTATTGTTTGAATGCATCTGTGCAAATTTGACACATCTTCCGTATTTTTTAAGACATTTTTTGTTATTTTTTTCTTGATCGAACCTTTCAAAAGTATTCATATTTTGCACGTTTTTCTTAATATTAGGTGTATGAACATACATATTATCATAGTAATTATTTTTTCTTATATTCTTATAATACTCAAGAAATTCGTGATAATTATGTGGGCCATATTCTTTATATTTTTCCTTATAATTATCATAATATTTTAGAATCCTTTTGTAAATTTCTGTAGATGTATTATACAAATTGGTATCATAAAATATATTTTTTGGTAAATTATGAAACTTTTGAGAAGTATGATGTGTTACATTTTGATTTGTTATATGTTTGTTTATTACATCTCGTCTTGTCAAATCATTATGTTCATATTTATATTTGGTTCTTTCCTTTTCTTGTTTTACATTCCTGAACATATTATTAATAGAAAAATCTTTTTGTAATGTCCCATTGGTACTTTTATTTATTTGAACTTTTTTCAAGTTTCTTATATATTTTTGATATTCATCTGGAGGGATTTCAGTCGCATATCTCAATACTTTATAGACAATATTTAAAGAATCCATTGATTTCATATCTTTTCCTCCAAAAATAACCCATAAAAAAATAGGTACCTGTACTTCTTCTTTGGATAGCTCCTTTTTTATTTTGCTTCTATTTTTTTCCCTTATTGTATCAAAAATAGAATTATACAATTTAAAATTTAGAAAATTCCTTATTTTAAAATTATGTATTTGTGTTTTCCTAGGTATCTTAAGAAAGCTGCTTTTATTCCTAGCTGCATAACTTACATTCTGTATAAATTTATGTTTATACATAATATTTGCTAAAGCACGATTCCTTTTTAGATACATAAATTTATTTTCTGTACTCTGCTTTACATTTTTGATCATTTTACCTTTATTATTATAAACGATGTTTTTATTAGTTTCTATATTTTTATTACTACATGATAAATATTTACCTTTTGGTAAAATAGATTTGTACTTTATTTTATTTAACTTAACATTCTTAATCATATTTACTAAATAATTATAATAATATTCAAAAAGAAAGAAAAGGTTATTACTAATATAAGGATACACGGGTTCTAATTTGCTATTACTAAATGTCATATATATACATGAACAATCATATATAATATCATCATAAAAAGAAATATTTTTATTTTGTTTATAAAATATAGAAACATCATTTTTATTGTCTATTATTTCTTGTGAATTCTTTTTATGTATATTTGATTCAAAAATATAATTGGGCAATAATTTTATGGAAACCTTATTTTTATATAGTTCATTTGATTTATTAATTGTATTATTATATAAATTAAAAAAATTTTGTTTTTTATTTTGAAACAAGTTCATATAAGTATCATTATTTTGTTTATCTATTGTTAATGTGTTAGTGTTATGGTTACATGTATTATTATTATTATTATTATTATTTAAATCATTTTTATTTTTATTTTGATATTGATATTGATTTTTATTTTGATTTTCTTTTAATTTTAAAAAAGATGAATCTATATCATTTTTTAGATGTAGATGGAAATTTTTTTTAACAGCTTTGATTGTAGAACAATTATCTATATAATATTTATTTCTTCTCATATTTATATCATAACTATTTCTTTTTTTTTTTTTTTGAAAAAATGTCCAAGAACCATTATTTATAAAGGCATTATCACTAGTAATTTTTTGTATTCTTAAGGAATTATCGAGCTGGTATACATCTATCGGTGGTACTAAATATGCATTATAAATATACGGATAATTAAAATGTTGAGTATTCTTATCTATAATAACAATATCTTTTATTTTTGAAACCATCAGTTCAAAATTTAGACGTATTATTTGATAATTGTATAAGGTATCTTTATTATTTTGATTATTATAAAAAAAAAGTTCATACCATGTATTTTTGTATTTAAAAAGATTCATATCTTCATTTTCTATTTTTAGTGCAGGTATATATATAATACTTGTATTTATTTTACATTTATAATTTTCAAGTTCATATAAATGTAATGGATTTTCTGGTAAACTTAAAATATCTCTTTTCATTATTTCTATATCCTTTACATTTGATAACACATTTTTATATCTTTCTTCATTTTGATATATTTTAAAATCTTTAATATATACATTATCGTTATCCACAAATAATTTTACTATTCTATCTTTTCCTAATATTTTATTTTTTTTCCGTAATTTAAACGTCCTATCAAGACGATATATATCATGTAAAAAGCTATTCAAATATCCTTTCTTTTCCTTAGGTAGAAAATTTAGATATGTTGTTCTTATTTTTTTTCTATCACAAATATTTGTATCTATAACATTTCTATTATATTCATTTTGATGGTATAAATTTTTTTTTTTTATCATATCTCTTATATTGTTATTACTATTACTATTATTATTACATGTATTTATATTTCTAACATTTTTAACATCTTTTATATTATTTGTGTTCTCATTTATTTCAAAGTTTGTATGATCCGCATTTGTATTATTATCTGTGAACGAATTTATGTTAAGAAATTGGTTCATAATAAATCCTTTCGAATTAAAGCGATTTGTTTTTAAAAATTCATTGCTAGATTTATATTTGTTTATCAAATAATTTTTATAAATATTTGAAAAGATAATTTTCCTTTTAATAGTATTATTTAAGTTCGTCTTGTTAAAATTGTTTGGTTCATTTTCTTTTATATCTTCATTTTTATTTTCTCTTCTTATAAAATTTGTTAATATATTTTTTGTCTTTTGATTTTTCAAATCAAAAATATCCTTTAAGTATATATGTTCTTTTATATTTTTATGATTATGTGTTTTTACTAATTTTTTGGTTGGACATTTTAAATGTACAAATTTAACTTTTGTTTTGTCAAAATTTATTTTTATCTTATTATTATTTAATGCAAAGTTATTTGATTTCATATAATTTATTTTTTCAAAAGAATCATCTTCTTTTTTTTCTCTTATCCATTTGATATAGACATTTTTATTTTGTCTCATATAATGGTTTTTTATTAAAAAATTTTCAGATGTTTCATTTGTTGATCCGTAACCATTCTCTTTTTTTCTTATACTTGTAGATATATTATTTTCTTTATAAGACATATTTTTTAACATTTCTATTTCTGTTCCTTCTATACGTTTTTTATTTTCTATATTTTCATTATATTTTACATTTTTATGCAACACATTTAACTTTAATTCAGTTTCCATATCATTTAAGAAATTTACTTTTATATCATCCTTATTATAACATTTTTTTAAAGAGCATGGTTTTATTTGTCCATGGTTACATGTATCTAAAAATTTATTACTAGGTTTAACTATTATTTGATCATCTTTTTCCAGAAAATTTTCGTATATAAATTTTATTTTATTTTTTGAATTTCTCAACTTTTCTTCATTCTTCTTATCTATATTTAGAGATAAAATAAAGAAACACTTTTTCTTCTTTATACTTTTAAATTTCTCTAACATTTTATGTGGTTCTATAAAGTCTTTTGTTATATTGTGTATATTTTTTTTTTTCTTCTTTTTTTTCCTGAATTGTTCATATTTCCTGACTTGTTCAGGTTTTTTTTTCTTTTTCATGAGCTTTTGAAAATTTTCACGAAATGGATCTTTTGTAGAATGACTGCGCATATTTTGAAACTAAAAGACATAGAGAAAACAAAAAAAGAAAAAGAAAAAGAAAGAAAAAAAAAAAAATATACATATATATATATATATATATATATATATATATATATATATATATATATGTATGTATTATATATATATATATATAAACCTATATGTCCATGGTTATAAGAAGGATATATCTTTTAACCGTATAAAAATAAATATATACATATGGTATATATTCTTTTTTTTTTTTTTTTTTTTTTGTATGAAATGAGAATATAAAATGACAATTAAGAATATGTAAAATAAATAAAGTATAAAGAAATAAAAGATGGTTGTACACCGTTTTCTCATATATTTTTGTCGTATGAGAAAAATGATTAGGAAGATGTATAATTTTGATAACCTCTAAAGAAAAGAAAATTTTAAATACAGTATAGCCATTGAACATTTAATGATTAATTTATATTCCTATTTAAAATGAAATGTTTTTCTTCATTTTTTTTTTTAATCTTTTTCTTTATATATATATATATATATATATATTTTAAATGCACTTATTGCGCATAAAAAATTTTTTTTTTTCTTTTTTTTTGAGACGGTAATTATGTAGCTTTTACACTAACATTAAAAGATATAAATATTATATTCTCCACATATATATATATTTATTTATTTATTTATATGTTTTTTTTTTGTTGTCCACATTTTTTTAAAAAGTAACCCATAAAAATTAAACATTTTCCTATAAATATATGTGCATATATTCAAAACGATTGAGATACAGATTAATTCAACATATATCCTTTTTTTTTTTCACATTAATTTTTCTTTTTTGGTAAACAAAATATCATAAAAGCATAATTCTATATGAAGATTTTTTATGACATAAAATAAATAATTAGAGAAAGTGTTTAAAAATATATATTTATAAGTTCCACAATAATAAACTCAAATATAAATAAATAAATAAATAAATAAATAAATAAATAAATATATATATATATATATATATATATATATATATAATTACAGTTTGTAATATTATATAAAATTTTGCATATGTTATATTAACATAAATATCATTATTAACACATTTTAAATGTTTATAAGAAAAAAAAAAATTAGTTTTAATAGATGAAAAGTTTTTTTATTTTTTTTTTTTTTTAAATTTATATAAACATAAATGACTAAACAGGATAAGCATTATTAATTAATTTGTTTATATATATATATAATTTCATTTCATTGTCACTTTTTATACTTTATTCTTAATATTTTTCATATTTTTTTTATTTTTCTTATTATTCTTATTTTTTTTATTTTTCTTTTCCTTTTTTCCTTCCTTATATTTTTTATTTTTTTTATTTATTTCCTTATTGTTTATTTTAAAATGTTCATTTTTTTTGGGAACATTTAATGTTTGTTGTTGTTTTTCATTTTTATGTTTATTAATATTTTCTTTCTTTTTATTTGTCAATTTATTATTTTTCTTGATTTCATTTTTGTTGTATTCAACATGTTGATGGTTTGTTAGATTTGTTTGTGATATATTATTACGATTATCATTTTTTTTTTTTTTTTTTTTGCCTTTGTCTTTGTTTTTCTTTTTTTCATTTGAATTCTTATCTTTATTAGTAAATACTGCGTCTGATCTTTTGATTAGTTTAGCTATAAAGAAGTTATCATGATTATGTTTATGTAAATAAATTCTTTTACATAAGGAGATTTTGCTTGAGAATTGTTTTTTCCTATATTGGGTTATCCCAGGGTCACCTATATTAATATTTGTTGGTAATAAATTCACGTCTCTTTTTTTGAGTATATAATTTATGACTTGTTCATTTTCTTCTACACTTATACTACAAGTAGAATATACAACAATTCCTCCATTTTTTAAAAGATTAATTGCATTATTTAAGAGTATTTTTTGTTTTTGCGCAAGATCTCTTATTTCTTTGATAGTTTTTCTTCTGGCAGTTTTATTTTTATTAACAACACCTGTACCACTACATGGAGCATCTAATAGAATTTTATCAAATTGAAATGTTAAATGTTTTTGAATTTTTAAAGCGTCTATACACGTGACGATTAAATTATTTATTCCCATTCTTGAAGCATGAGCTTCTATAGCTTTACATCTTAATTTATTTATATCATTCGCATAAACGACTCCTCTATTTTTTTTAAGGGTACACATGAAGGTACATTTTCCACCAGGTGCTGCACACATATCTAAGACCATATCATCTTCTTGTATATTTAATTCAAGAACTGGCATAAGAGATGAAGATGATTGTATAATATAATAACCATAAAGATATTCATTTAATGAACCTACATTAGTATTAACATCTTTTATAGTTATTCCTACATGATTCCATGATTCTCCTTCTTGTACCGACACATTTTGATTTTTCAAAATTTTCATAAGATTATTTCTTGTTATTTTTAATGTATTTGTTCTTAAATGTATTTCTTTAGGCATGTTATTTATTTCAAGAAAAAGATATAGTTCTTTTATATCAAATATATAATATAAATATTTAATCATTTCTTTAGAATATTCATAATAATAAGTATAATAAAAAAGTAGTTCATTAATAATTGTAGATCGTTCTATTTTAATATTATTTTTCTTTGTATCATTTAATAATATTAATAAATATTTCATCCTATCTTCAATATCTTCATTCTTCATAAGTTTGTCATTTTTGTATACTCCTATTTGATTATGATAAATATTTTCTTTTTTATTTATATATATTTTCTTCATCCTTTTTGTTAAACCAAGTGATTTTCCATCAATCTTTTTCATATAACCTTCATCACTACCTTCGTCATCATTATATTTATTTTCTTCATTATAATTATCATCTTCATTAAATGTTTCCTCTTCATTATATTTATCGTCCTCATGTTGACTAGCCAAGTCGTCATAACTCATATTATCACTCGATGGAGGATCTTCTAAACCTTCCTCATCATTGTCTACTTCTTCTTCATCATCATCATCTTCAATATTATCATAACTATTTGAAGCATATTCTTCTTCATCACTATTATTTAATACAAAATTATCATTGTCAAACAGGTTAAGGGTTTTTTCCTTATATTCATCTTCATCATTTTTGTTATCATTTAATGCCTCAGCGTTTGACATATTATTCAAATAAAAGAAAAATATATATATTATATATATATATATATATATATATATATATATTTATATATTAATATTTATATTAATTTATATAAGAATTCCCAGAGAAGGAAACTATACATTCATAAATATGTATAATATATATATATATATATATTTTTTTTTTTTTTTTTTTTTTCCTTTTATCAAATTGAGAATATATTTGTTATTAAAAGGAATATATAAATATTTTAAAATGTTCAAAATTATCACATATATAATATAATAATGTAAAATTTTTTTTTTTTTTTTTTTTTTTACTACATTTTTCTATATATCTACATATCTGTTGTAAATCAAAAAAAAAATTTTGAACTGTGATGACGTCACAAATTTAACAAACTAAAAAGGTAAAAAATTATATTATGTATATATATTATATTATATGTTTATTTTATTTTTTTTATTTTATATATATATATATATATATATAATTGAAAAATGTGGGATGCCAATATAGTGAGGTACTAATCTATGGAAAAAATGAATTAATAAAATTAATAATGTATAGATGGAAATAAGAAAAGAAAAAAAAAGTAATAAAATAAAACAGTTGTTTGTAAATATATATAATAATTATATATAATATATAATATTTAATTATTTTTATAATATTTATGAATACAGAAAGAAAAAAAAAAAAAAAAAAAAAAAAAAAGATATTTTGTAGATATGTAAAACAAGGCTATATATTAATAAATATTAAGCTAATATATTAATATGTAAATAAATATATAAATATATATATATTATATATTATATATATATGTTCATATAACCAAATAACATAATGATTACAAAATAAATAAAAACTAAATCGATGATTTATTCTTATAAAATAAAAAATGAATGAATAGGTATTTATAAAAAAATATATTAAAATAAAATATTTATATAAAAAATAAAAAAAATAATTTATAGGTGTAAAATGAAAAATATTTGAGAACATATTTTACATCACAAAGATGTGTCATTGTTTTGGTTTCAGTTATATATATATATATATATATATATATATATGTGATATCTTTTAAAACATATTAATAAATATGTATAATTTTTAATTTTAATAATAAAATAAAATAAAGAGGACATAAAAATTTTTAAAATTAAATTTATATTTGTATTCGTTTCTCTTATCCTAAAAATGTATAAGCGTTGATAATTTAATCATTGAAACCTTCTTACAAAAAATTAAAAGTCATTAGAGGAAATAAATAACAAAATGGATATATATAAATAAATAAATAAATATATATATATATATATATATATATATATATATATATATGATGTAACGAATTTGTAATATATATTTATAGCTCCTTACTAATATTAACACTTATAAATCAATCAATCAATCAATCAATCATTTATTTAATATATATATATATATATATATATATGTATTTTTTTTTTTTTTTTTTTTTTTTTTTTTTTGACACAATATATATTTATTTTATTTTAATGATGAAAAATGAATCTACTCAAAAAGATAAATTCAACAACATTAAAGAAGAAGAAGACGTGACCTTACCAAATGAACAATCGGATTATCATTATAGCTTTTTACAAAGGTATAGTGTTGAGCTTAAAAAAGATTTACTAAATTGGTATTACAAATATCGACGAAAATTACCATGGAGAGGTGATGAACCCCCCTTTACAACCAGTGTTCAATTATATGAGAACAAAAAACAAGTGGATATTAGATGTTTTTTTGGTAACCATAAAAGGGATGAGATAAAAATAAAAAACAGTAAATCAGATAATGTTAAAAATAATGAGAAAATAAAAGGTACAAAAATTATGAAAATAAAAAAAGAACATAATGAGTTATCATTAGAAAGATGTAAAAGATTAAAAAAGGAAGATAAGGATGAGGAAAAAAAATATAATTCGTTGAGCGATTCATTAAAAAGTGAGAATATTAAATCATTACATGATAAAATAAATAATAATAATAATAATAATAATAATGATGATGATGTGGTTGATAAAAATAATTGTAATAGTTCTTTGCTAGTTCATAAAGAGGAAAAGAAACATAATTTTATAAATAATCTTATGTATGATAAAGAACATTTAAGTACCAAAGGGTATCAAATATACATTAGTGAAATTATGCTTCAACAAACTAAAGTACATACCGTTTTAAATTTTTATTTAAAATGGATGAATAAATGGAATAATATTTTTGATTTAGCAAAATGTAATTTAGATGATGTATTAATTTTGTGGAAAGGATTGGGATATTATAACAGAGCTAAGAACCTTTTGGAATGCTGTAAAATTGTTGTTGATAAATATAATGGTATATTTCCAAATGATTTAAAATTGTTAAAAACACTACCTGGTATAGGCGATTATACTTCAAAAGCTATTTGTATACATTTATATAATAGGAAGGATATATGTATTGATACAAATATTATAAGAATATTTTCTCGTATTACTGATACTATAAATTATTATAATTCAGGCACATTATTAAAACATTGCGAAAAAGTTAGCGAAATATTATGTTCAGGTGAATCCAATTATTCTGACCTTAGTCAGGCATTTATGGATTTAGGCTCAAGTGTGTGCAACAATTCACCTGACTGTTCACAATGTCCAATAAATAAATATTGTATGATTTATTTAAAATCAAATAAAAAGAAACAACATAATTTATTTAATACGAAACATCCAGAACATTGTAACTTATGTGTTAATGATCGAAATGTTGAAATTAAATATGTTCCTTTAGCTAAAAGGAAAAAAAAAACCGATAAAATATGTCTTGTTTTGTTAATAAAACAAAATGACAAAAAAAAAAAAAATAATATGAATAAAAATAGCTGTACAAAAAAGCTAGAAAAAAAAAAAACAGCTAGCCGTCAAATTAAGGAGTCCTATTTAGAAGATACATATATGATGATTAAAAACACTGACACGAATTTATTTTCCATGCATTATTTATTTCCATTTATATTACTTGATACGTATGATAAGAATGATTGTGTGAAGGTAAAAGTAACATAAGAAAAAAAAAAAAAATATATATATATATATATATATATCAAATATTATTGCATTTTGTATGTGTAGTATTTTGTTTTTCACATTATTAACTTGGAAAGGGTTTATCTATTTATCTTTTTTCATTGTCTAATTATTGTAAATTCATTTTTATATTATTTTAACTCTGCAGCATTTTAATGATCTTTTAAAAAGCCTGAATGTGACAAATTCGGAAAAAGACCGTTACCTATATGTAATTATATATATATATATATATATATATATATATTTATGCATATATATATTTATAGTATTTATTGTACAAAACAATTAAGGCATCTTTCATATAATTTTATAAATTATGAAAATGTTTCATTCGAGTTTAATATATATATTTATCTTTTACTTTTTTTTTTTTTAGATAAATAATTTCAAACACAAATTTTCTCATCTTACTTATCATACGCACATATATTTATGTACTGTTTCCGATTGGGTAAAAGGAATTATGTAAATACCTTGTTTTATATATTTATTAATTGTAAACATAAATAAATTTGTATTATATTATTTTATTTTTTAGGAAAATATAACTAAAAATAATGAAGAAAGGAAATGGGTTATACTGAAAGATATCAGGGTATATTTTTTTTTTTTTTTTATTTTTTTTTTAACTGTTAAAATGCAATTTTATATATAAATGATAATGTACTATATTGATGTGATATTATATATATGTTTTTTTTTTTTTTTTTTTTTTTTTTTTTTTTTTTTTTTTCTTGTTCTACAGAATTTTACTCATAATACGTTTTGTCAAAATATAATTGATAGTTACAAAAAAAGTATGAATGAAAAAATAAATGGATTGTCCGAATATTGTATATAAAAATATAAATATATTTGAACATGGATCAAATGTAAATTATATTTATACATCCAGTTGTATATATAAGAATTATTTTAATATACCATTTATATATATATTTTTTTTTTTTTTTTTTTACGTGTATATAAAATTGTCTAAATTTTTTAACCATCGAACAAAATATATATAGACCATTCTTTATTTTATTATTTTTTTTTTTTTTTGGCTTACTGTGGAAAAAAAATAAAAAAAAAAAAATAAATAAATAAATAAATATATATATATATATATATATATATATATATATATTGTTTTTTATTTTATTTGATAGGGTGAAAATATATAAATGGTTTAATATATTTTTCAATTATGTAGTACATTGATATTTTCATTTTGTATTTTTTTTCCTTTGTTTTGTTATATATATATATAATATAATTATATTTTTATATATTTATAATATAATTATATTGTTATATATTTATAATATAATTATATTTTTATATATTGTTATATATTTTTATGTAGCTTTATTTTCATTCTTCAAAAAAAGAAAAGAAATAAGCTATCAATTTTTTTTAAAATAATATAAAACGTTGGGTGTATTGTATTTATTGATAATTGTTTTGTTATTAAATACATTGTTAAGATTTGTAGAGTTTGTATAAGAGGTGTAAATATTTATGCCTAACAATGTAAACTTGTAAAAATGAGTATAAATATAAATGTTTGAATAATTTATCAATAATTTTTCCACTGTTTCAATTTTTAGTGTCATCCAAATATATATATATATATATATATATATATATATATATATATATAATTTTTTTTTTTTTTTTTTTTTTTTTTTTTTTTTTTATCATGGGAAATAAGCTCACGTGCGGAGAAATAAGGAACGATGGCGTGAGAGGATTAAAAAATGCATATAATTTAGAATTGAATAAGTCTAATATTTGTGTAGAAAATAGTACAACGTGTGAGAATAGTTATGATGAAGAGAATTATTTTTATCGTTACGAAGATGTAAGCTATGTAGAAGAAGGAGAAGAAAGAAAAAGAGAATATAGTGAAGATGAAATAAAAGAAGAAGTTAAAATTGTTGTTGATAATAATAATAATAATATTTATAATTACCATAATGAGATTAAGGATAAAAATAAATTAATGAAAAAAAGAGAGAATCAATATATCGATAAAAAGTATATGATAAATGTTAAAAGAATATTAATGTACATTAAAGAATATGAGGAAGATTTTTTATGCTTCTTCAAAAAAAATAATGCAACAAGTATCATATATTTAAAATACATTGTATTAAACTATAAGACATATATTATGATAATCGAGAAGGGTGTTATATATATAGGAGAACTAAATGAAAAAAATGAGAAAAATGGTTTAGGTATAATAATAACACCAGATCAATGTATCTACATAGGTGAATTTGAAGAAGATAAAATAACAGGATTTGGATTATATATACATTATTCCAAAAGTAAATATATAGGTTATTGGAGAAGAGGAAAAGCAAATCGATATGGTATATTTATACATCCTGATGGAACATTTTATAAAGGGTTTTGGTTAAATGATAAACAAAATAAGAACGGTATTGAATATGTATATAATAATTATGTATATATAGGTAATTATTGTAAAGGAGAAAAAAATGAGTTCGGTATTTTTGTATGGAATAATGAATGTATGTATATGGGCAATATAAAAAATAATTATTTTTTTAATAGAGGTATCTATTTTTTTAATAAATATAAAATCTATATAGGTAAATGGAAATCAAACTGTGTAGATGGTAAATGTGAAATAATTTGGAAAGATAATAGACAATTTTTTGGATATCATTTGAATAATTTAAAACAAGGATTAGGTATATATAAATGGGATGATGGAAGAATTTATTTTGGTAACTGGTTAAATAATAAACAACATGGTTCTGGTATTTTTATTATAATTAAAAACTTTAAAGAATATGAACATTATATACAATATCCTATTTTGCTTTTATTTAAAAATACAGAAAAAATCAAAAAAAATTTTCTTCTTAATCTTTCAAAAGAAAATATATTTCATAAAGGAAATATTGGTAAATATTTTCATAACCTTCTAAATAATTATGATAATTATAATTTTTATAATTTCTTGTTTAATTTGTTATATATTAATTTTTATGATCTATGTTCTACATTCTTTGATTATATAAAGAAAAAAAACATAATTCATTTTAAAACTAATCACAATTTTTATAATATAATTAAAGATCATATATGTCTAATAACAGATCATTATTTCAATAATAAAGTTAGTAATAACAAAATCGCACAAGCGGATTCTTCTTTTTCTTTTCTCCTCACAGATGCACATGATACAGAAAAGAATAGAGATCAAAGGTATATTAATCATAATAATTATAATAATCATAATAATTATAATAATCATAATAATCATAATAATTATAATATTCATAATAATCATAGTAATAATCATAATAATCATAGTAATAATCATAATAATCATAGTAATAATCATAATAATCATAGTAATAATCATAATAATCATAATAATCATATGGATGATTATCAAAAATATCCCTCTCCGAATAATACAAACATGAAAAACAACGAAAATGAAATGTTGATTCATAGTACTAATAATCAAAAGAATAATACATTATATAATCAAACGACAGGTTGTGATAATGAAAAAATAATCGCTGATAAACAAAAATATGAAAATAATAAAATTTTGAAAGGCTATGAAAATTATCAAGGCCCAGAGCATCACAAAATAAGTAGCCCTACTCATCAGCAAATAAATAGGACGTCTAATGTATTACCGTTCCAAGATATACAACGTTTAATACTTTATATAAATTCAATAAATTTAAATGATATGAGTGAAAAGGACATAAATAAGCATAATCCCATATTTTCCTATGCTTCTAAAAATATTCTTTTGAAATATGGTAAATGGAAAAATGGGAAGCTCAAAAAATGGCTGTATGCTAGTGATGATAGTATAAGTGTTGTTAATAGGGATACCATAAATAATGATACAAATGTTTTATCATACAACGGAAAAAATAAAGGCGGCAGAATTAAACATTTTTTAAAGAATAAGACGGAAGGTAATAGTAACAACCATATGGATAATAAAAACAATATGGATAATAAAAAAAATATGGATAATAAAAACAATATGGATAATAACAACAATATGGATAATAAAAAATATATGGATAATAACAACAATATGGATAATAAAAAAAATATGAATAATAAAAACAATATGGATAATAAAAACAATATGAATAATAAAAACAATATGGATAATAAAAAAAATATGAATACTAACCACAAAGTTAACAGTAATAATAATAGTAATATTAGTAGTAATATTAGTAGCAATATTAGTAGCAATATTAGTAACAATATTAGTAGCAATATTAGTAACAATATTAGTAGCAATATTAGTAGTAATATTAGTAGGAAGCATAACAGTTACTCTTTCTCATCCCTTTCGTCATCTTCCACTAAGAGCCTATACAATACAATGAAAAAAAAAAAAAAAAAAAAAAAATACATTAATGAAAGAATATATGACTCAGCACATGAAATTCAAAAGGACCTCAAAAGTAAAGGGCTAATTCCACAGAATGATAATAATAAATATATTTATCATAATAAGGAAAAAAAAAAAGATATATCATATGATAATGATCACTATTGTTATCATAGTGATGAAGATGATAATATATATTTGCATGATGAAGAAAAAAAAAATATTCATGTACCTCATGATATAAAAAATATACAAAATGACAATGTGGAAAAATTTATAAAACCTCAAGGAATAAATCATAAATTCAGTAATGATTATAATTTCAAACAACACCATTTATCCTTTATCCATAATATAAAAGAATACAATGATATGCAACTACATGAAAACCGAAATACAAAAAAAAATATAAAAAAAAATGAGAAAAAAAAAAATAAATTAAACAATAAGTTGATGTATTATAAATATTCATATATTACAACTAGTACGAGTGATCATATTTCAACCAAATCACCTAATTCGATATCTTCTTTGAATACTAATGTGAATAGTAGTATACAATCCTTAGAAGATAAAAGAAAAGATAAAACGCACAAGAATACTAGGAATTATCTAAACGATAAACGTGTTGCCACAGATATTTCTTATAAGCATATACAAAAAGAAAATAAAGAAGAGACTGAAATAACGTATGTTAATAATATCATGAAAGAAAATGAAAAACACCAAAATGATGATGAAGATATAAAGAATGTAGAAAAAATAAACAGAGTGAAAAATATAAATACGAAAGAAAATATAAACCAAATTAATAAGAACGAAAAAATGATTTCTTGTGCAAAAACTGGTGATAACAATATGACATATGTTAACTTGGATGATATGAAAAAAAAAAATAAACAAAATATGATAATAAAAAAAAAAGGAATTATAAGACAAAATAAAATGAATAGAAAGGAAACAATCTCAAATGAAAGTCTTATGAATCAAATGGAGACAGATAAAAAAAATTTAACAAATACAAGAAATACAAAAAATTCTACCTTGCCATATAAATACAAAAATTATGATTTACCAAAAAAGGGTTTCTCATTAATCTGGAGTCTTAAAAAAAGTAGGAGAAATTCACCTTTATCCACGAAAGAAAAAATTATGTATCAAAATGATGATCAAAGTTGTGACGATCATTATGATAAAAAATATGTTCAAAATAATGAAATAACAGATAATCAACAAAAAAAAAAATCCTTTTTTAGAAACTTTCTAAGTGTTAACAAAAATAAAAAAAAAAATACGCACTAAATAATTTGGTCTTATCAAAAATTAAAAATAAATAAAAAGACTCCATTTATTTATTCCTCACATTATATATATATATATATATATATAGTTATATTTGTTTACACATTTTGTCTATTTTTTTTTTTTTTTCTTTTCTATTATTTTTGGTTCATTTATTTTTATTTTATACAACTAATTACATACACCCGTCAATATATTTTAAAAATAATAATTTAGACAAAATCTTTTTTTTTTTGAAGTTTTTTTTTTTTTTTAAATAAATTATTTCATAATATATATTAATTATATATTATATTATATATAAGTTAAAATAAAATAAAAAAAATTAGAATACAAAAAAGTATGGGAAATCAAAATAATAAAATTTGAAAACGCCTATGCAACAATATAGTTATACAGGCTGTATTGTGAGAAAAAAAAAAAAAAAAAATATATATATATATATATATATATACATATATATATTAATAGTGAGAATAAATTCATTAAATGTATGCATACGAGCATTCTTTAAAAATATGCTAAGGAGAATAAATATATAGCATATTTATTTGCGCGTATTTATTATTATATACTACTTATGGAATAACAAAACAATGAAAACTAAAATGTGCATAATAAGGATATGTAAATTTATGAATGAATAAATATAAATAAATATATATATATATATATGCATATATATATAAATATTTTGATATCATAAAATTTATATGAGGTACTAAAAAAAAAAAAACTACAAAAAAAATAAATACTAAATCTATATTTATGTTTATATTTATATTTCTCTTATGATATTTTTTGTAAAATATTATGCACTTGTAAATATGTATATACTTGTTTCATTCATTCATTCATTCAGTCATCCATCCATCCATCCATCCATCCATCCTTCCTTTTTTTTTTTTTTTTTTGTGGTAAGATGTTTTAAAATAATTTTTACACTGCATATTATCAGCATAATAATATTTATGGTAATTTTGACAACATGTGTAACATGTTGAAAGAAAATGAAAATGTATAAAATGAATTAAAATAAAATATACATATATATATATATATATATATATATATGTATCATATGAATTAAATTATCCCATTTTAAGAAAGATTATAATATTAATAATAAAAAATATCATACTGTTTATGCGTGTTACAAGTATATTTTTTTTAATATAAATATACATATGTAAGAACGCCTGAAATCAAACTTTAAAATAAAATACTTTT
>NC_037282.1:1157500-1160000 GCF_000002765.6 Plasmodium falciparum 3D7
AGGTGGAATCAATAGAAGAGAATTAGAATTGAAAAATGTGAATTCTTCTAAACATGTATTTAATGATTTAGAAAATAATGATAGTAAAAAAGATGAATATGCTGCTAGTACAAATAATAGTAGTAATCTGGTTAAGAGCAAATTTAATATATTTAATTCACCGACCGTTAAGGATTTAATTAAAATATTTACATGTGCACACTTTTTATGTTTATGGATATATGGACCCTTAAATGCTATATATAATACTTTTTATTTTAGTGTCGTAGAAAATATATTATCAAAAGATAAAAATGATATTTTAGGATATATCTTACCATTTTCCTTTATACCATGTGTCTTATTAGGTAACTTATCGGATAAGTTTGGAGTTATGCTTATGTTTACATATGAATTAATTTTTGCCTTCTCTATGTATGCCTTTAGTTATATTAAATCAAACTGGGCTCAGTGGATATCGGTTATATCAAACGCATTATATTCAGCATGTGCAAATGGACAATTATGGACATTCATTTCTTTTACCTTTAGTTCTAAATATCATTCTACATTAATAGGTTTCTTGAACCTAGTGTGTGGTGTGGTATCTTTTGTGCGTCTCTCCTTATTTGAGTGGGCAAAATATACGAACTATGATTTTACATATATCAATCTCTTCATATTAGCTTTGATAGTAGTAAATATAGTGGTAGTCATATGTATGGTGTTTATAAGGCGTGTCAAGGGAGAGAAAGTAACCTATGGAGACGACGCATCATCAAAGTAGTTTTCCTTCCCTTTCCCCCTCAAAAAAAGGGAACAAAATATGCATACATAAATATAATACATAGAGAAAAAAAAAAAGAAAAAAGGAAAATATAAATATAAATATATACAATATATATATATATATATATATAAATATTTGTATGTGTGTAGTTTTTTTTTTTTTTTTTTTTTTTTTTTTTTATTTTATATATACCTTGTTTATAATCATTTTATAATTAATTAGCGAATTAAATGTTTTACTTTTTATTTATTTATTTATTTTTTTTTTTTTTTTTATTTTTCTATGTATCCATTATGTTACAATATTTAAAAAAAAATATTTTTAATTTTTTCCAGTAACGAAAGGGTTATATATATATATAAATATATATAAATATATATATATATATATATGTATCTACTTATTATTGTTTCATTTTTTATTTTTTACTTGTTCAATTAAATATAATATCTTTATTTCATTTTTTTTTTTTTTTTTTTTTTTATTTTTCTATGTATCCATTATGTTACAATATTTAAAAAAAAATATTTTTAATTTTTTCCAGTAACGAAAGGGTTATATATATATATAAATATATATAAATATATATATATATATATATGTATCTACTTATTATTGTTTCATTTTTTATTTTTTACTTGTTCAATTAAATATAATATCTTTATTTCATTTTTTTTTTTTTTTTTTTTTTTTTTTACGCGTACTTTTATATATACATATATTTATATGTTTATATAAACTAATTAATACAATTAATTAAAGATTGTTAAAATATAATTCTCATTTTGTAATCATATGTTATGTCTTAAGGTGTTGATTACATTAAAAAAAAGAAAAATCAGTGGGATATTCAAGGGGTAATATGTTGGCATAATATATATATTGAACCTATGCATGTAAAATATATGTAATATAAATTGTAATCACCGAATCATATGAAAAAAAAATATATATATATATATATATATATATATATATTTATTTATTTATTTTATGTATTAAAAGCGCATAGGTTAATTACATATAGATATAATACCAAATGGAAGTAATTTTATTTAATATTAAAAAAAAAAAAAAGTTTATGATTTATTTATTTTCATAGGATATGTTCTATGTAGTGTAGTACACACGTTCGAGCCTTGTCTAATATATCTTTCATCTTTTGTTCTGTTTGTGCTTCTGCATAAATTCGAAGTAGATTTTCCGTTCCTGATGGTCTGACAAAACATCTTCCGTGTTGTTGATCAACTGAATTGACTATTTGATTAATATGTGTTTGGAGTGTTATGGGTTCTATTAGATATTGTTCATGTTTTGGATGTGGTATGATTTTAGGAAGTATGTGTTTAGGACAGTTTATATTAATATACATAGATGGGAAGGGTGTATAAAAATTATTCCATTCATTTATTGTAATGTTTAAAATTGATAAAGATAATTCGATGGCTATAAAATCAAGGAATGCATCTCCTACAGTTTGATTAAAAAAAAGTAAATATTTTTGTAATGCTATAAAGGATAAATCATAATTTATATGTAAAGAAAGAGACCATTTTTGTAATTTATTTATATCGACATATATAGTCCCATGTCCATTAGGTTCAAAAAAAATACCTATACAAGCTTTTTGTGCTAAATGGTCTAAATATTTCATTCCTGTTTTTGTACATAATATATTAATATTTATATATTTGAAAATATTAATACTAACGATAATATTATTTTTTATAT
>NC_037282.1:1170000-1192500 GCF_000002765.6 Plasmodium falciparum 3D7
GTCCACAAAGATGTCAATTTTGAAGAATTAGCCAGATCAACTGACGATTTTAATGGAGCACAGTTAAAAGCTGTTTGTGTTGAAGCTGGAATGATAGCCTTAAGAAGAGGAGCAACCGAAATTGATCATGAAGATTTTGTGGAAGGCATTACATCGGTATTGTCTAAAAAGAAGAGTACCTTGAATTATTTTACTTAATTTTTTTGTATATATATGACTGGGGATATAATCAAATAGTAAAGTATAAAAAATATAAGTATATAAAGGTATATACATATGAATATTATATATATATATATATATATATATATATATATATATAAATATATATGTTTTATTTATTATTTGGTTATTTTTTTATTTTTTTTTTCCTGAATATGCAATAACTTTTGTGTACAAACTAGCCATTTTTTATAAATTAATTTTTTTTTTTTTTTCCTTAATTTACCTGAACGTGTTCATACAAAATGGAGCATTACAAAAAGGAATAAGTAAAAAAATAAATAAAAATGATATATATAAATATATATATATATATATATATTTATTTATTTATATATATTTATTTATTTATTTATGTTTCCTTTTGTATACTTTTTACATACATGAATAATAATATTTCACCTTAAGGTTACACAAAAGAAATATACATACCTATATAAAATACATTACTTTATGGAAAATGTCTGAATATAATCAATTCTGATATTTTCTCCTATTCCCCTCAAAAGGTATGATTAATTGGATAAATATAAATAAATAAAAATAACATATATATTATATATATATATATATATATATTTATATTTATATGATTTTATTTAATGGTGTAAATTGTTCTATTATAATATAAGCATATACGATAAAATTATTTTTTTGTTTTAATTATTTCTTATTTATAATATTGTTAATATTTATATTATATATCTTTTGTTTATTATTTTGTTATTTTTTTTTTTATTTATTTTATTTATTCTTCAGTTTCTTTTTTTGTATTGAACACATTTTATATGAATGTTTAAAAAATATTTTTAAATTGAAATTGTTTTATAAGGAATAATTGAACATTAAACATATGTAAATAATATTATATATATATATATATATATTATATATTTCATATTATGTATAAAATGTTATGTGCATTTATATAAAAATATTTAAATAATGTAAATAAAAAGGGTTCATTTATTTTATTTTTTGGTGTGATAAATTGATAATTTGGTCTCTTTTTTTTTTTTTTTTTTTTTAATATGAATGGTATAACTTGAAGGTGTATAAAAAAAAAAATAATAATAATAAAGAATAAACATAATAATATATATATTGAAAGTGTTTGATAACTATAATGATATTAATAATGAAAGAGAAGGTATATGTTCACTTTATGAAAGTTAAAATAAATAAATAATATATATATTATATATATATATATTATATATATATTATATATATATGTGTATATTCCTTTTTTCCATATAAAGAAATAAGTTAAAAATGAAAGTATTAACGTTTGTGTTTTGAAAAAAAAAAAAAAAAAAAAAAAAAAATTTAATAAGATTATGTGTGCGAAATATATATATATATATATATATATATATATATATATATATTTATTTATTTATTTTTATATGCGAAATATCACAAAGCAATAGATTTCCTTTTAACGTTTTTTTAAAATGGAAAAGGAAGAAGAAAAGATGAATGATGGTTTAAGGTTTAGAAAGAAAGGGGAACTTTTAAAGAGTGAAAATATTCTGAACGTTATGAATAACCCCATGACATATGTAATAGAATCAATAAAATATAAATCCGTTTTCGATATAAAAAACGATCTGATATTAATGAAAAATGTAATTCATAATGACATAATAAAAATACTGAACAAGAATTCGAAAGAATTTATGTCTTTACCAGCAAATTTAAATTATATTGAAAATATGATTCCAATATTAGATAAAGAAATAAAAATATCAAAACGGTTTGTAAAAAAGTTATTGAATGAGATTAATAATATTAATAAAAGAATTAATGACATATTATTAGATAAAATAAATATATTTTATATAAAAAATATTTTACAAACCAATATAGATATATACGAATTAATAAATAAAATAGAAAAAGAATTAAGAAAATATGAAAAATCAGAATGTTATAATATATTAATAGATATTCAAAAAAAAATTTATTCATATAATTATGAAATGAATAATATTTTATCTTCTACTAATTCTTGTTCATTATTTATTGAAGATGATATATATAAAAATAATATATATTTTTTATATGATCTAGCTAAAAGATTAATAAATATATGTACATCTATATGGAATATTAAAGCTATGATATATAATAATTATAAAAGAATAAAAACTATATCACACAAATTACAAGATTTTTATAATCTTCTTAATAAATATGGTCTAGAAGCTAAATGTGAACAACAAACCATACTGGTTACTGTCAACAAATTTTCTTTTGAAAATTTAAATGAAAAATTAAAAAATGTAATAGATCAGGTGGAAAAAAAAATAAACGACTTGTCTTATATTTTCTTAAAATTGTTAAAAAATGGATTCATACAAAATATTAATGAACATAATATATTAAATCAGTCCTTAAATTATATATTAAATTCTTGTTATTTGATAAATTTTTTTAATGTCTTTATAATACACTTCCAGGAAGTCTATATAAATTATATCGTACGTTTAAAGGAAAAAATGAATAAATTAATGAATATATAATAAAATAAACACCTCGTTATACATACATATAAATAAATAAATAAATAAATAAATAAATATAAATATATATATATATATATATATTTATTTATTTATTTATATTCACGTGATGTCTCTTCATTTATATGGGTGTATGCAGAAACGTTCCCACGTTTCATATATATTTATTGCTCAAACATATTTTCACATTATATAATTTTTTTTTTCTTTTTTCTTTTTTCTTTTTTCTTTTTTATTTTTTCTTTTTTATTTTTTATTTTTTTTTTTTTTTTTTCAGGAATATGAACCTTTTGAGACGTACGAAGATTTAATTGTATATATCAAAGAAAACATATTAGAAGATAAGAATGTGCAAGAAATAATCAAAAGAATAAATGAGATAGATGAAGGTGTGCTATTTTGTACACAGGGCATTTTGGAGAGAATATTGGAGATAATAAAAAATAAGTTTGGTGATATATTTATGTTAAGATATTCTGATGTTTTTATGGAAAGATATATTAAGACAACCTACCTTTTTAATGATATAAAAAGGTTAGTAGGGAAAAGCAAGTATGAATTATTTATATTGGATGAGAAGATGAAAAAATATTTGAAAAATTTTGAAAGAGAAGGATATGTACAATATGTTTTGAATTTATTAGAAAACAAAATGAATGATAATTATAAAAATATAATTTTATTTGATAAGAAATATATATTTGAAAATAATTTTTATTGGTTAAAAGAAACAATAAATTTAATAAAAATTTTTAAAATCTTATTTACAAGTAAATATTATATACCTGAATGTTTAACAAATTATTTATCTTTTATATTTAAGCATTTTAAAAATTATATAACTAATATAGAATCCTTTTTATTATTTCTAGAGGAAAATGAAGAAATCAAAATATTAAAAGTAGAAAAAAAAAAAATAAATAAGTTTTATTGGAGTCCAACATTAGGATATAATAGTATAGGTTTTTTTATATCTGATTTTTTGTCATTAAGAAAAATATTTAAAACTAGTAAAAAAATATATTCATGTATTAACAAGGATGGGCAATATGTACTTCCAAATAATATTGGTGATATAACTATATGGATGTTTGATAAAATATTGAATAATTTTATTAATGATACAACTTTAAAAGAAGAAAATGTACATATAGAAAATAATGAAAAAAAAAAATTATATGTAAATGGTAAAGATCATATACAAGTACATAATTATAGTTCATCTTATATTCACGATGATATTATAACTTCATCTTCTGAAGAGGATAACAATAATATGAATAATATGCAATCTAATAAAATGAATAGTTCAAATCTACAAAATGATAAGAATGTAGGATTCGATTCTTCCAATTTAAATAATAAAAAAATTAATGAACAAGACCGAAATTATACAGATTATTCAAAAAGATTAAATGATACTAAAAATCAAAGAAATGTTTATGATGAGAACCATAATACATCTAATTATTCAAAAGTATTATTAAATAATGAAAACAAATGTCATACTCTAAATATAGATAATGTAGATATATTATATAAAATAGGAAAGGAAAATAAAAATATACTAAGAGAAAAAAAAAAAAAAAAAAATAACTCATTGTATCTTTATGAAAAAAATAATAAAAGAAAAATTATGCATCATATTCGTTGCATAAATGGGTTCTTAAAAACATTAACAAAAATTGTTATTAATACACAAAAAATATTTGAAGATTTTTTTATAAATAAAATGTTTGAAATATGTTCAAGTTTTTTGATATATTTGCATTCTCTCTTTACTGTGTATAAAATGACAAGCAAGCGAGTAAATATAATAAAATAAACACACCACATAAATATATATATATATATATATATATATATATATATATATATATATATATATTTATATATTTATATATTTATATATTTATATTTATTTATTTGGGTGTATTATTCTTTTTTTTTACACCTTTTTATTATTTATTTTTTTTTGCATATCAGATTCCTGAAAAACCAAGTGAACAGGTGGACAAAATTGTACTTCCCCTAATTTCGTTCAAATCATTTTATAAGGACATAATAGCGGATGTAAGAAAAAAAAAATTAATAAACATAAATAAAATATATATATATATATTATTTATTTATATGTGATTTTATTTCTTATGTAGATTATTATAGAAGACATAATTACAAAAATTGTTGATAAAATAAGCGAGTATTATCTTAACGAGGTAACTAAAATAAAGCCAAGATTAATGGAATAATATATAAACCACACACATAAGAAATATATATATATATATATATATATATTTTATTTATATGATCAAATATGGATTTATCATGTTTTTCTTTTGGGTAGATTAAAAATGTAATTGACGCAAAGATTTGTGAACAAAATAAGAGGATCCTAAAATTTAATTTAATAGAAACATTTTTAAAGGTACCATTTTATGTTTAATTGATTTTTTTTTTTTTTTTTTTTTTTTTTTGTCAACATATATGATTTATCTGTATAAGAAATAGACAAATATGTAAATGTATATATAAATATAAATATAAATATAAATATATATATATTTATATATATATATATATATATATATATATATATATATATATATATATATATATTTATTTATTTATTTATTTTTCTTTTTTTAGAAGGACGATATACCGTTTGAGGAAAAGATACAACAACAAATATATTTGGTAATAATCATAAATCCTTTCAAATTAGTTTAATATTAAAAAAAAAATAAAATAAAAAATAAAATTTCGGAACATTCGAGGACATACATATTGTATATATCATACATTTAGCACTATGTATAATATATGTTTACTTTTTCTTTTTTTTTTTTAGGATGTATGTTATTATGAGAAATTATGTGACGAGAATTTTATGATAAACAAAAATACCAACATTCATATGAGGGCCTTACTAAATCATTGCAAAATGGAAAATAGAAAGATAAAAGGATAAAATATGTACATATTATATATATATAATATATATTGAATAGTATTTATTTTCATATTATTTTTATTTTTTTTTTTTAATTTGAACGAATATAAATATATAAATATATACATATATAAATATATAAATATATACATATATAAATATATACATATATACATATATACATATATGAATATATACATATATACATATATACATATATACATATATGAATATATACATATATACATATATACATATATATATATATTTTTATATATATAATACCTTTTTTGTCACGTTTATTTTATTTAATTTTATTTTTAATATTTTTAATATTTGTTTTATTTTTTTTTATTTTTTTATTTTTTGGTTTTCTAAAAATAGTATATACATAAAATAAAGTATCTATTTTCTTGAATTATTCTCATATTATAATTATCAAGAAAATAAATATATAATAAGGAATAAAATAAAAACATAAATAAGAAATATTATAGGATAGATAGATATATTCATTTATTCTATATTAAATTTTAAAATACTATCAAAAAAAAAAAAAAAAAAAAAAGTTTTTTTTATTTTTCATTTTTTTTTATTTTATTATAATATAATATTTTTATATAATAGTGACCTTAAAATGATAATAAAAAAAGTTAGAGGTTCAAATATATTATATATTCATATATAATATATATTATATATATATATAATATATTTATGTAAATGTTCATATTATGGAGAAGTTGTGTCCCTTAGAAAATGATTGTTTTATATTTCCTTATAAGGATAATAAATATATTAAGAAGCATTTAAAAAAATGTCCATTATATATAAAAAACTTGTACTTACATTACACCCCTTTTTATTTCCCATATATTAATGATAGTAATACCTATATATTGAAACATAAAGATGTGGAGAATATGTTAAATGAATATTATATATTATTCAATAATATAATACTAGACACCATAAAAAAAAAAATGAGTATACCTATAAAAACCTTTGATAATTTTTTATATATGAAATATAATTTATTACTCATATGGTATATAAAATATGGAAAGGATGTTTTTTTTTCCATGTTAGAAAATGATATATATAAAGAAAAGTTGCATAACAAATTAAATAATAATATAAATAAAAGTAATATTGTGGATATTAATATAGAAGAGCAAAATTTATTATTTTATATTCATATTAATAAATTAAAAGATATCATATGTAATAAAAGAAACATATATAACAATAATAAGGAGCGTAATCCGAAATATTGTGTAAACGAGTTTGTAATACAAAAAAATGAAATATCTACACCTCATATATATAATAACAACAATATTTGTTTAGAAAAAGATTATAATAATTATAATACCAGTACAAAGGAACAACACTTTTGTGATTCTAAAAAAATTAATGATCATGATGAAAATTGTAGTTCGCCTAACAAAAAAGGTGGTTGTAATAAAATGGATGAGAGGCAAAATGATGAGTACAAAAAGTCTATAAATATGTACAAGCAACATGATGAAAGTAATAAATATACTTTGCCTATATTAACATTAAAAAATATAGGTAATATTCATAATTATAAAATAACTAGGGATATAATAAATTATGTGGATGTATTCATATTTCGCTACCCTGATTTTTTCGATGACGAAGAAAGGAAAAGGAAAGGAGCAAAGAGGAAAAAAAATGATAATAATAAAAAAAATGATGGTAATAATAACCCAAATGATGGTAATAATAACCCAAATGATGGTAATAATAACCCAAATGATGGTAATAATAACCCAAATGATGGTAATAATAACCCAAATGATGGTAATAATAACCAAAATGATGGTAATAATAACCAAAATGATGATGATTATAAAAACATTTTCGATGAAACTAAAAATAAGACATCCTTTAAATTAGTTGAGAAAAACGAACTGGACAAAGATGAAATTCTTAGTATAATAATTTATCTAACTATTTATCTTTGTTGTAAATTAAATATAATGAAAAGAATAAAAAATAAAAATTTCAATAGAAAAGATATGGAAAAAATAAAAGAAAAAGATATATATTCTATCTTCTTTTTTTTAAATAATTTAGATAAACATGATATACAAAATATAAATTTATTATTTTTACTTGTATATTTCAATAACTCCTTTTATGTACATTTCCATAATTTATTAAACCAGAAGGAAATATTTATATCCTCTACACACACAAATATACAATCTTTATTTATTGAACTTGGTGCAGGCAAAGCAAATACAACAAGATGGATAAATTTTATTATGAACAACTTAGGAGATATTTTACAAAAATATAATGTTAATAAAGGAGAACCAAAAAATGATGATAAAAAAATGTCTTATATTAATAATGATAACAACAAAAAAAATGATCAACACAATATATTATGTACTAATGAACCATCTGCTTTATTACATCCTAGTCAAGCAGCATATGAAAAATGTAAAATGTTAATTATTGAAAAAGAATCTCTTAGAAATAAAAAAGAAATGAAAGATTTCTTTATGCAAATTGAACACAATAATAACGAAAATATACTTAGGATAAGAACAAATGTATCAGATTTTAATTTAAATAAATTTATACATTTTATAAAAGATAAAAATGTACAAGAAAACCATTTCTTAGTACCAGATATAATACAATTTTATTATTATAATGATATATATAAAAAAATAGAAAAAGAAAAAGGAAAAGAAAATAAAGAATTAAACACAAAAGACGAACAAAGTAAATATATTACGCATATTAAAAAATTTAATAGTGATAAAACTTCATTTATTTCGGAGGAATTTTTAAAAAATAATTTATTATGTATTGAGAGTTACTTGGATATTAATATGAAAAAGCTTTTCACAGCATTAACCCAGGGAAATAATAACCTTAAGAAGTAAGGCATAAATGGAATGAATAAATAAATAAATAAAAATATATGTATGTATGTATGTATGTATGTATGTATGTATGTATGTATGTATGTATGTATGTATGTATGTATATATGTATGTTTCTGTTTAATTACATATTTTTACATTTTATCATTTTATGCTTGTAGGGTGTATAACAATGTTAATAATTTTTTAAAAGATTTGGACTTTCAAAAGGTTACATATTTAACCAAGCATTTATGTGGAAATGGTAGTGATTTAGCCCTAAGGTATATAATATATATATATATATATATATATATATATATATGTACATATATTTTTTATTTTTTATTTATTCATCATCATTTTATAATTATTTACTTTTTTCATATTATAGAATGTTAGTGAATAGCGTAAAGGATAATGTCGTAGAAAATTATTTTATCTTAGCTCCTTGTTGCCATCATAGGTTAATAAATCATAAAATTATATAATAATAAATAAATAAATATATATATATAATATATATTTTTTATTTATGTTGTTCGTTTATGTTTTTTCTATAATATACTATGAACATGTTGTTTCTTTTTTTAATAAAATGCAGGTGTGAAGTTAAAAAAATTGTGGGCTATAAATATTTAAAAGAATTAAATATTGATAAGAACCTTTTTCAGCACATGGTGAATCATATGTCTGGGTATGTTAATAAAAAGGGGGAAATAAATGAATAAATAAATAAATATATATATATATATATATATATATTTATATTTTTAATTAAATATACAGATATGCTTCTTGTAATGTCCCAGAAAAAAAGTCCATTGGAAAAAAAATAAAACTTGTTATTGATCTATCAAGGTATTATATTTATTATTAATTAAATATATATATATATATATATATATATACATGTTTATATTTATATGTATTTTTTTTTTTTTTTTCTTGTAGAATCCTTTATCTTTTGGAGGAAGGACTACAAAATTCGTACTTAATTAAATATGTAAATAGACACATAACATTAGAAAATTATGCAATCGTATTTTTTAATCATCAAAATTTAAATTTAACCAACTTCAAATATTTCTAAAGATCATATATTCGTGGGTATAAAAAGTTATAATAGAGGTAAAAAAAAAGAAAAAAATTCATACATATGTATATATAAATAAATAAATAAATAAATAAATAAATATATATATATATATATATATATATATATATATATATATATATATATGTAGCGAAAAAAAATTGATTCAATATTTCACATGAACATGTCAGAATTTTTTTTTTTTTTTTTTTTTTTTTTTTCTTGTCTATAACACATGGATACTAGCTATTTAATATGAAATATAAATATTTTTGAAATATAAAAAATATATTTTAATAAAAATGAAATGTGAATTGATGAATCTTATATGTTATAAAATTTGTAGTATGCATTAAAAATGTAAATAAATAAATAAATAAATAAATAAATATATATATATATATATATATATATATATGTATATAGTTATATCCTTTGTTTTTGTTGTAGATCAATTGTTTGGTACATCCTGTCGATATTTACTTATATCCAAAGTAATTGTTTTTGAACACTTTTTATGTTTATTTTTGTACACTCCGATTAATGATTGACTTTTACTAAAGAATTTTTCCTTCAAAGAAATAACAATAACTTGACTATTAATTGAATTTAGGTATCTTGTTAGAGACTGGATTTTGAGAGGGTCCATATTTGCATCCACTTCGTCAAGTATAATAAATGAATTATTAATATATTTTTGAATAGAGAAAATTAATGCTAATGCACTAATACTTTTTTCACCTCCACTTAATTCAGATATTTCAAAATATCTTTTCATTGGAGGCATATTATTATATTTGATACCACAATAGAAAGGTTCATCATCTTTATTAAATTCATTAAAATTACATAAGTCTAAAAAGGCTTGTCCACCGACATGATGTTTAGCATTATATGTTAAATTATTATATACATTATCTATAATATTTTTAATATAATTAAAACAATGTAAGAATTTGTAAGATCTTTTTTTTTGTAATATTCTAAAATTACGTTCAAATAAATTACATTCTTTTCTTTCTTCAGAAAGCGATACATCAATTGATTTTAATTTAGATGTTAATTTTTCATATTCTTTTTCAGCATTACAATTTACATTTTTTAATTTTAACAGTTTTTTTTTTCTTTCAATTTCTTTTTCCATATTTTCTTTTTCATTGTTTATATCTTTATCATTTTCCATATTTTTTAAATCATCTGATAAAAGATCGAATGATATATTCGATAAAAGTATGTTATTTTGTTCTTCTTCATCATGTTCATGTATATCATTTTCTTCTTCCGAGATATTACATGATGTATTATTACTATTAGATGTATTATATTCTTGTTCACTGTCACTATCTTCTAGTAGTTTGCTTTTTCTTTTTTGATATGGATCACTGGACATATGATTCTTTTTACTTTTACTTTTACCTTTACTTTCCTTTTTCTTTTTCTTCTTCTTTTTATTATTATTATTATTATTATTATTATTATTATTGTTGTAATTTTTGTCGTTTTCTTTTTTGTTTTTCGTTTGAGCATATTGGTTTATATCAACTTGATCATGTATATCTTTTAATAGGTTATTTGTTAAGAAAATATTGACACTATTTATATCACATTCATTTATTAGATCATTTATAAATTGTGTATATATTTGTATTTTTTTTTGACAATTTTCAATTTTATTTTCTATATGTTCATATTTTTCAAAATTTGTATTTATATTATCACGAAGTTGATTTAATTCTTGATTAAGATTATTAAGATTTTTATAAATATTTATTTTATCCTCTTCTAATTTTTGTAATATTTTTTGTATATTATCAATTTGTTCATTTGATTCTTTTTCTTGTTTTTCAAGAGATATTAATTGTTTTTTAATATTTTCTTCATTTATTGATTCCTCATTTTTTTCTAAAAAGTTGATTTCATTTTTTTTATCTAATAATTCGTTAATATCATCATTTAATTTTTTTATATTATTTTTTATTCGATTAATGTTTTCATTAATTTTGTCTATATCCCTTAAATTATGTTCTATAATTTCATAAATATTATCAATTTTTAATTTATGATTTAAATTTTTGAAAGCATCTTTTTGATACATTGAAAGACTATTCCTTTCTTTAAATAATTCTTTTTCATAAGTATCTAATAATTCGAATTTTTTTTTTAAATCTATATTTTTTAATTTATCTATTTTTTGTTCATAATTTTCCATTACTTTATTTTTAGCTTCGATTTCTTTTTCAAAAATATTTTTTTTAATTAATATACTTGAAATTTTTTTTTTATTTAATTCATATTCACTTTGTTGTTTATTTATAAGTTCATTAGTTTGAATAATATTTCGATTACACTCATTAATATTATTTATACATTCTTCTTTCTCGTTTATTAATTTATTATATAAATTAATATTTAATCTTTTATTATTAAATTTCTCTATATCCGAATATCTATTTGTAATGTCAATAATTAAATTATTATTTTTAGAAATAACATGTCCATTTAATGTTACCATATTAATATTTATATAAGGAAACCTATTTTTTATATCTTCAGCATCTTTTATATTATTTACAATTAATGTATCTTCTCCTATTAAATAATCAAACATTATTTTATATTCTTGATCACATACAAGACAATTATTTGCTAAAATTATATTTTTCTTTTTAAATGTATTAATAACTTTGTCTACATTATTAAAGGAAGACACACTCCTTTTATGGTTACCAAGGTGTGTATCATGTTCTGTATTTTGAAAATCATTATAATCATAATCATCATCACCACCAACATCATCATCACCACCAGCATCACCACCAACATCACCATCACCACCAACATCACCATCACCACCAACATCACCATCACCACCACCATCACGACCTTGTTTTTGTTTTTGTTTTTGTTGTTCGTTTTTTCTTGTATAAACCTCTTCTGTTATGTTATTTTTATTTATTTTTTTTTTTTTTAAATTTGATACAAAATTTTCATAGGGTATAAAATCCATTCTTTGTAATTTATTATCCTTTAAATATTTTATACACTTCATACCTATATCAATATTTCTGACTACCAGAAAATTATTATATTTATGTATAACATTATTTACAGCTGTATAATATATTTGATTATTCACTTGATATAAATTACTAACTTCATCAAAAACTTGATCATGTCCAAACGTATTTTTTAAATTTTTTATAATATCTCTTTTTTTCTCAAATGAAATTAATTCATTTTTATGAACATTTAAAATATTGGTTTGTTCTTCTAATATTTCAATTTGTTTTTCCTTTTGTAAAATAGTTTCATTCCACATTTTTATTTTCATTTTATTATTTTGGATATTATCATCTTGTTCCTTTATGACACTATTTAATTTATATATACGTTCATTTAATTGATCATATGCTAATTTTTCAGATTCATATTCTAATAATTCTTTTTGTTTCTTCCTATTTAATGTATCACATTCTTCTTGTAATTCTTTTATATCTTTTTTTAAAGAACAAGATAAGTTTGTGTAATTATTTATATTAATATTACTGTTCGCACATAAATACAGATATGTCTCTTTACATTTTTTATATTCATCAATATTTTCTATAAATTCGATAATATTATAATTTTCATATGGATTTTCATAATTATTTGTACTATCAATATGTATTTTATTTAATATTTTTTCATCTTTTAAGAAATTTAACATATTTGTATAATATTCCATCATATTATTATTATTATTCGATACATCTTGATTAGATATCTTCATATCATCATGGTTATTTATATTTAATTTTTTTTTTCCTTTTTTATCATTTTTTTTTTTTATGTTTTCATTATTCAAATGTACGTTGGATTCATTTTGGTCCTGCTGGTCGATATGTGAGTTCATTTTACATTCCTCAATTTTCGTTTTGATGATATTTTGTACACATTCATATTTTGAAAAGAATTTTATATTAATTTTTAATTTATTTTTATATTCATTTTCTAATTTTTTATTTTGTTCCTTTATTTGTAAATTTAAATTTTCCATAAACTTATTACAATGTTCTTGCATGTTGATTTTGAGTTTTTTATTAGAAACCAATTTTTGTAAAGAATCGTTACAAAATTTTTTTTTTTCTGATATTTCGTTTAATAATATTTTTAATTGATTAATTTGTACATAATTCTTTTTGATATCTTCTTCAATTTTTATAGATTCTTTTTTTTTAATTAGATTATTTTTTTCTAATGTATTTGCTTTTTTTTTATTTTGATTTAATATATCTTGTTCAAATTGTAAGCTTTCTTCTTTATATAGGAGTAAATCTTCTTTAAATTTTTCTTTTTTTTTAAAATAATGATATAATTTAAATAGATAATATAATTTAATTTCATATTCATAATTTTCTTTAAGTTTATTATGTTCTATATTATCATTCATTTGTATTTTATGTATTTTCATTTCTTGTTCTATTTTTTTCTTTTCATTTAAATAATTCTTACAATTAATTTGTTTTTCTTTTAATTTTTCTTTTATATCTTCATATATTTGTTCATATTCGTCTGAACCACTAATATATTCAAATAATTTGGCTAGCTCGTTTGGTTTTTTATTAATAATATCTTCTATATCACCTTGGAAAATTAAGCACGTTTTGGTTTTGGTTTCAATTCGATTTTTTCTTAGGAAATTCATATATTCTTTCTGATCAACTAATTTATCGTTAATATAAAAATTGCTAACTCCTTTATAATTTAAGGTTCTTTTTATTTCAACATTTTCTTTATTACATTCTAAAATTATTTTTACATAACATATACGTTTATTTATATCTTCAGCTTTTTCATTTTCTTTATGATAAATTAAATTTCTTAAATTCTTCACACGTAAATATTTATTATTTATACCTAAAGCAAAACATATACAGTCCATAATATTCGATTTACCTGACCCGTTGGGTCCAATAATAGACGTAAATTTTGAGAAAGGACCGATAATATTTTCATCTTCATAACTCTTAAAATTAGATACGATAATATATTTAATAAAACACAAATCATTTTCTTTATAAAGACCAACACTTGATAATATACTATTGTTTAAATAATCTTGAGATATGGATAAATCCTGTTGTTTTAAATTAAATTCACTGTATTTCTTCATATTCCTATTATATGATTGATCCTTATCTTTTATTAGGACATCACATTTTAAATTATTATGGTTACTCGGAGTAATAATTGAATCATCATGTGGGATAATACTTTGAACATTATTCATATCTTCATGTTGGGCTTTACTTTGAGAAATGTTAATATATTCATTATCTTCTATTTCTTCTTGTTCATAAGACCCATCCTTCCTATAATCTTGCGTATGTTTACTTTTTTGGATGACTCTACTACCATAATGATTATTATTACTACCGCTAAAATTTTCAGCATATTTGAAATTTCCTTTATTTCTTGTTAAGTTGTTCTCCTCTTCAACATTTTGAAGGGCGGCATTTTGAAGGGCGACATTTTGAAGGGCGACATTTTCATGAGCAACATTTACATTTGCATCTCCTTTTTTATTCTTTTCCTCTTTATTTACTAATATGGTGTTTTTCTTTATTTTCTCATCCATATTATTATTTCCATTTTGAACTGCGTGATTCGACTTATTTATTTTTTGTTGCCCTTTACTTTTGAGAGTTGTTAAATTACTAGTAGTAATATCTAAAGAAGAATCAATTGAATAATCTAAACATTTATTATTAATAAAATTATTAAAATCATGGTCCACAACTTTAATGGGACTTACTAATACATCCGTGTTAGGATGATTCAATATGTTCATACTAAATTCAGAGGTATCATCATCAAATTCGTTAAGAGTAGCATCGTTGGTTTGATTTTTTCCCCTTCTCTCCATAAGTTCACAAAAAAAAAAAAAAATAAAGAAATAAAAAATAATATAAATAAATAAATAAATATATATATATATATATATATATATATATATGTGTAATATTTCTTATCACAACGAATAAGAAAATTGTTAATTATAAGATCACACCCTAATTTATTATACCAACTAATTTAAATATATCAAATATATGTATCACATATATATCATGAAAGTACAATAATAAGGTAATACATATGTATATATATATATATATATATATATATGTATATATTTATTTATTTGTTTATGTTTTATAATAAAATAGTTAAAAAAAAAAAAAAAAAAAAAAGAGAGAGAGAGAGAATCACATATATACAACAATTATATTACAAATATATATACATTTTATATAATTTATTCACATTTCATAAAAATTTATTTACACATATTTAATATTCTTGAAAAAAATTCATACATATATATATTCGACTATTTTTTAAATCTAGTAGCTCATATATATATATGTTTAACCCTTGAAAAATTCTTATTCTTTTTATGTATATATAAATATAAATAAATAAATATATATATATATATATGTATAGTTAAATATATTTATAATGATACATTTAAAAAAAAATAATTATATCTACATATAATCATTATTTAATTTGAAGTCTCTCAAAAAAAAAAAAAAATAATAATATAATGCATATATATATATTATATATATATATTATATATATATATATATGTACTCTTGTAAAAATATAATATTTTTTATGTTTTACACTCTTGCTTTAAAGGCTTCAAAAAAATAAATAAATAAATAAATTAATAATAAATAAATAGAATAATATAAAATAAAATAAAAAAAGAGAGAAAAAAAGAAGGAAAAAAAATTATATTCATACATATCAATATTAAGATAATTTTTACGTAATAATATTTTGTACAACATAAATATATATATGAACAAAAAAAAAAAAATTATAATTATTTTTATCACAATTTACACTTGTTTGATAAAGATAAACATTTAAAGAAAACAAAAAAAAAAAAAAAAAAAAAAAAAAAAAAAAACATATAAATAAATAAATATATATATATATATATATATATATATATTATATATATAATATAACGGTATTATTATTTTGTTTCTTTTTTAAAAAATATTAAAAGCTGAAAAATGATATATTACTAAAGGTTTGTTTTTAGACATTTGTTATTGTATGTACAAAGGAAAAGAAATTATTATTTCGTCATGATATATATAAGGAGAATTTTTAATATATATATTAAGATAATATAGAGAATGATAAAAAAAAAAAAAAAAAAAAAAAAATATATATATATATATATATATATATATATAACATATGTTATTATCTCTAAAATGAAATATATATATATATATATATATATATATATATATATATATTTATATTTATATATTTATATAATTTTTCTTTTCTATTTTGTCTAACATTTTAAAAAAAATAGCTTTTGTCCTTAATATACATATTTATAAAATAGACAACTTTTTCAATATTATATAGAATAATATAAAGGTACTTAAAATTTTCTAACGCTTCGTCATGATATATTATATATATATATATATATATATATATATATATATATATAATATTATTGATATTTATTAATGTATATATATGTCATTCCTTTTTCCTCTTTCTCATTTTCTTCCTCTTTCTTTTTTTCTTTCTCTTTCTCTTTCTCTTTCTCATTTTCCTTTTCCTTTTTCTTTTTTTTTTTTCTTCCCATTTTATGTTTTAAAAGGTCTTTAAAAAAATATAAAACGATTAGAGGGTTTTATATATAGGATATTCATTTATATTATAATTATTCGCATCAAAAAAAAAAAAACATTTCTTTATTTTTTTCTTCTTGTTCTCTTGAATTTGCACAAAAATATATTATATATATATATATATATATATTTTATTTTTTATATTTTATTTTTTTTTTGTTGTGATATAAAAAGATGAGCAAAGTTATTCAGCAAATATTTGAAGAGTACAATAGATCTAGGATTCAGTTCACACAGAATGTTTGTGATTATTGTTTAAAGTCTCACAATATAGAAATATTAATAAATACAGATATCATAATTTTATTACGCCCTTTAATATTAGACAAGGTACCCATCGTACAACAAAATGCTACTTTAATTTTAGGGAAGCTAGCTAGCCATTCTGAGGAAATAGCATTAACAATTCTTGAGAACGATATATTACCACATTTAATATATTGTTTAAAACATGAGAATAAGAACTATAGAAAGAATAGCGCATATACATTACAATGTTTAGCTAGGCATAATGAGAAGTTAGCAAAAATGGTTGGAGAAGATAATTGTATAGATTATTTAATAGATGGTTTATATGAATATGATATAAAATTAAAAGAATCATATATAAATACATTATGTGCTATTATAAAGAATGATGAGGAATTATCAAATATTGTTGTGAATAAAGGTATTATACCTTTATTAATTTTATGTTTACAAGAAAAAGATAATAATTTAATTAAAAGTTCTATAAATATTTTATCAGAACTTTCTAAACATTCAATAGATATAGCAAAAAATATAGTCGATAATAATTGTTTATCTAATTTAATAAAATTTCTAGATAATAATGACATATATATAAAAAGATATACATGTAATTGTATATCTAATATAGCTAAACATAAAGATGAATTAACAGAATTAATAATTGAGAATGATGTATTTCCTAAAATTTTATATTTATTAAAAGATAATGATGATATTGTTAAAAAGAATTGTGCAAATTGTTTAAAAGAAATGAGTAAACATAATGAAGATATTTGTAAAATTATTACAAGAGCTGGAACCATACCTTTTCTTTGTGATTTTATAGATATATCAAAAGATCATATGAAATTACCAGCCATATTATGTATAGGATTCATATCATCTTTCTCGGAAACATTAAGTTTAAATATTATTTTTGCTAATACTATAGGTGTATTAAAAAAATGTCTTCTGCAAGAATCACAAGATTATATAAAATCAGCAACGGTATGGACTTTAGGAAATATAGGGAAACATTCAACCGAACATGCAAAAAAAATAGCTGATGAAAATCTATTAATTATTCTAGTCAACTTATATAACTCTAATGATTCTTCTGATGATCTAAAGAAAAAAATTAAAGAGGCATTAAAATTAATCATACAAAAAATAACAGATATAAATGCTTTACAACCTATTTTTATTAAATCCACTTGGCCCCTTGCAAAATATTCCATTCTTCAATTTTCCAAATTATTACCCAAAAATTCATCTTCTAAAAAGGCTTTCATTCAATCTGGTTGTTTAAAATATTTACAAGTAATAATATAACTATATATTAAATGTATTATATATATATATATAAAAGTATTATATATATATATTAAATGTATTATATATATATATATTAAATGTATTATATATATATATATTAAATGTATTATATATATATATATTAAATGTATTATATATATATATATTAAATGTATTATATATATATATATATATATATATTTATATTTATTTATTTATTTAAAAAAAATATAAAAATGTAGAATTAGAAAAAAATATCAGAGATCTTAAATCATAATAGTCCTTAGCACATTAAGCGATAACATTAAATAGTACTATAACATATGTATATATAAGTACATATATATTATTATTATTATTTCTTTGGGAATTTAAAAAAGATATATGATCAGGTGCTTAGTCGACATACACATACTTTATTCTTTTTTTTTTTTTTTTTAGGAAATAAAAAATACAGAGGAAGGAAAAAAGTACGAAATCGAAATAAATAATATTAATAAAACATTCCCAGAAGATATTGTTAATTATTACACACCAGGATATTCAGATATGTTGATTAAGAGGATAGATGAAGTTCAAAAAAATTAAATCAAAAAGGAACCATAATATTACAACTATATATATATATATGTATGTATGTATATATGTATATATATATATATATATATATATATATATATATATATATATATATATATATATATATATATATATATATATAAAAAAAAATATCATTTTACAAATATTTTCTACATGTGATGACAGTTGGATTGTATTTAAATTTGAATATATGTGAGCATTTTTAATAAATAATATAATTAATATTATAATATATATATATATATATATATATATATATATATAATATGTTGAATGTACTTAAAAAAATGTATCTGTACATTTATTCAATTGTTTTTATTTATATAACTATGAAGGGCCTTCTTCCCTGTGTAACGTTATTTTCTTTTCTACCTTAAATTATTTGCTTCATTTTTCAAAAAAATAAAAAAAAAAAAAAACATATCTATATCTATATATATATATATATATATATATATATATATATATATAATATATATAATATATTTATTATATATATATATTTTTTTTTTTTTTTTTTTTTTTTTTTTTTTTTTTTTTTTTTCTTCATGAAATACGTACTAAGGGGCCATAAAAGAAAGATCCAGAAAACCTGTGAACATTTGTTTAAATCATATTTTTCAATCAATCATTTATGTGTTGGTAATTTTCCCACCTTTGTAAAATTACAAGAAGATAATATATTCTTTAGGAAGAAACAAATATATTTTTTAAGTACTTGTAAAAAGAAATTGTGTAAGTATGATTATACGGAGGAGAGTGAGAAAGAAGGAAAAAAAAAGAATAAACTAATTAATCTTTTGAATTACCATGATGATAATAAAAACATTTTAACAAAAGGATGTCTTGTAAAAAATGAAAGAGATATTATTAATATATTACAAAACAATATTAAAAATGAAAAAAATATTTTGATTACACCTCAGAATATAGTAGAATTATTACAAGCTTATAGTAAATATAAATATTACAATGAAAATGTTATAAAATTAATAATTCTTTATATAAAATATAATATGAATAAATTTTCTTTTATAAAATTATGTCTTTGTTTAAATTATTTTGTTAATTTAAATATAAAAAATGAACCTTCTTTTAATAATATTATTTCGAATATTATTATGAAAAAAATAAAAAATGATGAATATATTGATTCATATGCATTATGTATGGTAATCAAATATTTATTAAAAACAAATATAGACGACATTAATTTAATATATATGTTGGTTATAATAACAGAAAGGAAGATATCGGAAGGGCTATATAATATATATGACGTCTATAATTTAATTCTTTCCTTTTTAAATATACATACGAGTATTATTAATCCTAGGCTGTATCAAAAAAAGCAAACAAAAAGAAACAACATCAATCAAAATAAAAAAAAAAAAAAAAAAAATAATAATAATAATAATAATAATAATAATAATAATAATATACATTTATGTGGTCAAGGTAAAAATTATTATATAAAAAAATCTCATAATCCTGTTGATCTCCATATAACCATATTTAATGACCATCAAATGAATGAATGTATTCATTTTTACAAAAACGATGATGCTCATAGAATATATGAAGATACCAAAAAAATAAACGAAGAAAATATATACAACATGCTACATATATATATCAATTTTGATAACAAAAATAATAATGATATTATTTTATTATTACATAATTTAAGAAATAATTTATCGCAAAAGTACTTTACATATAAAATGTATATGAATAATGATGATAAAACAAAATTATATGAAAATTTATTAAAACAAATACATTTTAAAAAAGAGATCCAACCACAATATATTGCTCTTCTCCTTATAAATGTAATGAAGTTTATAAATAATTCCCAACTTTCAGAGGAATTATTTTTGCACATTCTAAAAAATGTTCACACACATATTAAAGAGGTTGTCATGAATACGAAAGAACATGAAATAAACAAATACAATCAATTTTGTAATGATAAAAAAACAAAAGAATTATTTATATTTAATAATAATATTAATACATTTTGTGAAGAACAAAAAATATGTTCTCAAAATAGTCAAAATGAGGAACTCATTAAAAAAAGTTCTTTTGAAAAGCCTCATGTCTTTTCTTATCCTATTAAAAAAAAAGAAAGCCCTTATGAAGAAAATATAAAAAAAAATAACAAGGCAGAAAAAAAAACGAGAAGACACTTTAATGTTCAAGAAATTGGTTTGATATTTGAATTTTATACATCTATGCAAAATTATATAAAAGAAAGGAAAAAAAAAAAACAAAGTCATAATCATCATGATGATGATGATGTAAAATTTTATGATACACATCCTTTAGATATGCGCAACAAAGATAATAACATAATACACATTGGAATGTATGATAATAAAGGGATTTTACAAAGTGAACATATTTTTAAGGATGATATAAATATGAATAAAACGAATGATGGAAAAAAGAATCTAACTAAATTTAGGTATGGTGATACATGTTATTTTGTCGATGAGTTCATTAGATATTGTGATGTTTTGAAATTATATACAAACATATTAAAGAATTGTCTGTACTTATATTCCTTATATAAACAAGAAGAAATTAAAAAAAAAAAAAAATTAAAATACAGTGATGATAATATAAATATAACAACGTACTGTAAAGTATTTAAAAATTTTTTAGAAATATATAGTACACATAATTTCCTTGATAAAGAGATATTTTACTCCTTTTTTGAAGAATTTTTTTTAATACAAAAAAAAGAAAAAAAATTAGATCTGAACGAAATATGTGATATCTTAAAAATTATACATACATATAAGAATACATATCTTTTAGAAAGTTTATTATATAATAATAAAGAAAGCAAAATTTTATTCATTATACAAAATAATTTAATAAAGCATGTAACAAATGAAATGAACAAAATAAGAAATGACAA
>NC_037282.1:1202500-1245000 GCF_000002765.6 Plasmodium falciparum 3D7
AGAAGATTGGGATATATTATTATAATTATTATCATAATTATTATTATTATTATAATTATTATCATAATTATTATTATCATTATCATTATTATTGTTTGTCTTTTTTTTTTTTTTTTTCTTTTTCTTTATTGTTTTAATATTATGACTTGTTAAGGAAAGATGAGACACACTGTTGAGGTATTCAAAGAAATTAATAAAATATGAATAGTGAAAATAAATATTTAAAATATTTTTATAAAAAGGACGATCACACATTTCAGCTTCGATATTAGAATATATAATATTATTAGAATTAGACAAGAATTCATTTTTATGATCATAATTATTTTTATCTTTGTTTTTCATAGTAAGTTCTTTTGTGACATTTTTATAAGCAGATGATAATATATAATCTAAAAATATTTTAATTTTTTTATCATCTTTAATAAAAAAGAAACTTATATTTATTACTATAATATTATATTTTTTGTTTTGATTTAATTTATATAGTAAATTTATTAAATAATTTTCTTTATCAATATATTTTATATGAATAAAATTTAAAATATCTTTTAACATCTCAATAGTTATATGAAGGTTATCAAATGTATCATTTGTTTGTTTTTCATTTTTTAAATTATAAATATGTTGATTATATATATCATCACATATATGATTATTATTTATGTATAATGAATTTTTCTCTTCATTTTGATTATTATTTTTTATATTATATTTTTTATCATCTTTAAAATTTCTATATAAATTTTTATAATTCTTTATTTTATTCACCGTCCAAATATTCTCATTATTATTATCATTATTGTTATCAATATGGTTATCATTATTGTTATCATTATCTTTATCATTATCTTTATCTTTTCTATCTAAAGAATTATTTAAAAAGTTTAATATGAAATCAAAATCGGGTGGAAATAAATCTATTAATGTTTTATTTGTTAATAATAAAGCCCTTTTCAATTTCTTTTTTTTATAGTTCTTTTTTGTTTTCTCTCTTTTTTTTTTATTCCCTCGAATTTTTAATATCCTTAAAATAATGTCCAGAATTATGAACGTGTTGATTGTGGGCAGGGTGCTATTTTCAAACAAAAAACAGCCAATTTTTTTCAACCCCCTCATGGTGAAAAATATAAATATAAATAAATATATATATATATATATATATATATACATACAATATAAATGTATATTTATTTATTCATTTATTTATTTGTGTATTTATTTTTTTATAATGATCGACGCACAAAATATACTCACACAAAATATATTCACACAAAAAATATTAAAAATAGGAGGGAACAAATTTATGGGGAAAAAAAAAAAAAAAGGTAAGGGTGTATGGGGTCATTCAAAATGGGATCATGGTATGTACTTACACAAATGAATTAAAATATATATAATAAGAAAATAATAATAATATATATTATACATATATGTGTTTTTAAATTTCTTTTCTTTTTATTTAAACAATTAAAAAGAGATATAAAAAAAATCTCTCTCTCTCTCTATATATATATATATATATTTTTTTTTTATACATATATTTTTAGAGATATATTTTAAAGGTGTGTCAAATATATTATGACCCTTTAATTATGAATCAAAGGGTTATTATAATTTTTAATATTATTAAAAAAAAAAAAAAAAAAAAAAAAAAAAAAAAAAAATTATAAGTAAATACATTATATTATATTTCATATACATTATTTATCATATATTTTTTTATTTTGTATGAAATGATATAATCGTCATTTTTTTTTTTTTTTTAATATATTTTTGAAGAACATAATTATTTCTTAGGACTTCTTAAAAAAGGGTGCAAAATGGTTTGTTATAAGTCCATGTATAAATTGTTTTTTATTATGAGTTGCTATACATCTATCCATAGAAAAAAGTTGAGGTATATAGATTTGTTTAATTTTTTTTTTGTTTAATATCTTAATAATAAATAAGGGAAAGAAGTCGTCATAATTTTGTTCAATGATATTATAAAGTAATTTCTTATTTCTATAAAATGTTTTAAAGATATAATAAAAACGTATTAGTGTAAATATATATATATTTTTTTTTTTCTGTTCATTATTATTAATTTTATCATTTGAAATATTTGAATATCTTATTAAGTTAATACAATGTAACATAATTTTGAAGATGTAATGATGGTCCATTATACTATTATGATCATCATTTTTGAGTTCCTGCATTTTCTCATATGTTACTATATTATTTGTATGTACATATAAATTATTTTGTGGATGGATATTCTTCTCAATTTTTAAATCGTCCCATGTAATCATCATATCATTACTTTCCATAATACGTTCTGTAGTAGGATTAATAAAATACTCTTTCTGTTCATTTATATTTTTTTTTAAAATATAAAGAAATATTATATAAAAATTAATACAAGAAAATAAATTATGTATATCATCATTACTAACTATGTGTTTTATATTATCCGTAGAAATTCTTCTATTTTTTATTTCTATTTCTTTTTGAAAATTCAAAAGGGTCTTTGTATATATATAATATAAATATGATATATCATATAAAATGATGTTGAATTTTTTTTTTATATGTTCTACATTTTTTGGATAACACATTTGAGACATCATATATATTATCTTATTAAATAAAAATAATTTATTTATTATTACAGATATATTAAAATAATTTATAAAAAATACATAAACAAAGGAATATTTTTTATTATTAGTATATACAATATTTGATGAGTTGATATAATTTATAATATATATTATATTTTTAATATTATAATAAAAATATTTGTGTGTATATATATCTATTAATTTTTCAAATGTATTATATCTAATGTCATTTTCTAATATGTTCTTTATAAAATGGTTTACTTGTATATGGCAGATTAAAAATTTCCACACATTTTTAAATAAACAAATATGTAACTTTGAAAAATAATAATAATTATTATTATTACTAATATAATTATTACTAATATTATTATTGCTAATATTATTATTGCTAATATTATTATTGCTAATATTATTATTACTAATATTATTATTACTAATATTATTATTATTATTATTATGTACATTTATTTCCTTGTGTAATATCTTATTTTCCTCATCGCTTTTATCATCACATAACATATTATTATATATTATATTTTCTTCAAACCTATCTTGTATTATACTCATATCACCAGGAAGATTAATATTATTGTTCTTAAAATTTTTGTGCATATTTATATTTGATTTGTCGTGATTACATATTAAGTTTTCTTTAACATATTCTCCAATATTATTATAAAAACGATCTATTATTTTTAACATATGATATAATAAGACATCATATAAATTATTATTATAATAATATAGGTTGGTACATGCTTCACATATCAAGGATATATTTTTTAAACTTATTAATAATTTATTATTATTATTTTTTTTTTTTTTTTTTTTTTCTTCTTCTTCTTCTTCTTCTTCTTCTTCTTCTTTCATATCTGAATTAAATTCTTTAATACATATATCTAACTTTTTGATGTCATATTCATTTATTAATTGTCCTTTTTTATTATTATTATTTTTAAAAAAGATATTACAATTATTTATATATCTATATATCCATTTAATAATATCATGTTTATAATATTCTTGTTTCTTATTATAATAATCATTTTGTATAATATATTCGTCACTTGTTATTTCATTACTACGAGATATAAAATTACAAAATTTTTTTTTCATTAAATTCTTCATAGATATATTACATAAAATATTATAATTTATAAATAAACAGTCATCTATATGTATTTCATTTCTTTTTAAAATCATATCTACAAAAGTTTCTTCTTTCAAACATTTATTCTTTTCTTTGTCATTATATACATAATCATTGATGTACCTACTTACTAAATTATACTTGTTTTTAAATATATAACCATATCTTTTAAGAATCGTATTCCGTAATGTTTTAATCTTTCTATACTTTTTTAATCGTAAATCTCCCTTTCTCTTTTTATTCATCTCATTCCCTTTTTTGGTTTTCTTTCTTTTTATTTTTTCCAAGTAAAGTTCGCTCTTATACATACCTAAAAGGAATGAAAAAATAAAATAAAATAAAACAATATATATATATATATGTATATATATATATATATATATATATATATATATATATATTTTTGTGTGTATATTCCTATCAATATCATCCTTTTATTTATTTGTTTTTTTTTTTATTTTTTATTTATTTATTTTTTTTTTTTTTTTTCTTTACCATTAAAATACCTTCTGAACAATTTTCTATTGTGCAGACGTATAAATGCCGGATGACCACTGTAACATTCTGCTAATGTTTTTTTCTTTTGTTCTATCTTTTCTGTGTTTCTTTTCTTTATAATGGAAACATTTTTATACACAGTGTCATTCATATTATTTGTATTAATACTTTTACTTCTCCTAAAATTTTCAACATTCATATATTTCATAACATTCATGTTATCATTTTTTTCCTCTTTTAATTTTTTTTTTTTTTTCTTTTTTCTTTTTTCTAATTTTTCTAAATCTAATTTTTCATTTTTATTATATACAAAATGTAAACATGATTTTTTCAATTGATTTATAAATATATTTTTTTGATCATCTTGATAAACATTAGAAATATATTTTTCTTTTTTCTTTTTGTTTTTTTTTTTTGAGTCTATATTATCATTACACATATGTATATAATTCTCCTTATATCCTATCTTTTGTTTATCTTTTAATAATTCCCTATTTTCCAGATTGTTCCGAATTTGTATACTTTTCATATCATCATGTAAAAGTATATTCTTATGTTCTTGTGATAATAAATAAAAATTGTTATTATAATCTTCTTTCATTTTATTTATAGCATATGAAAATGATATTAATTTAATACCGTCGTTTTTTTTTTTTTTCTTTTCTATATTGTCGTCAGATATATCATGTTGCTTATTATATATGATATATAAATAATGTTGTATTTTTTTCGATAACATATCTAACGCTTGGATATTACGATAACCACATATACCCAAATAAATAAAAAGATAAATATGCATTTGTATATATAATATATCGTATGTTACTTTTCTGTATATATTATTATCCTCCATAGGCATGTTGTTTGGTATTATATTTGATGAATCGATTTTCATTTTACTTTTAATAATATTTAAATGTAGAGGTAAATGAGATATCTCGTTTATTTTTTTGTGTTTATCGTCCTTTTTCTCTTCAACTATATTTATATACAAAGAGGTGTTCCCGAATGATTTAGTGGGATCATTTGTAAAATTATCATATTTATTATTTATTTTGTTTAAAATATTATTACACAATATATTATTTGGAATATCTCTTTTTTCATTGTCAAAATGGGAAATATTATTATAATGATGATTATTATTTTGTAAAGTTTTATCATTATGTAAAAGGTTATCCCTTTCTACATATATTTCATTATTCTTATTTTCACCCACATAAGTCTCATCAAAAGGAAATACCTTTTTATCATATGAATTACAAGTCTTTAAATTTTCATAATTTATTTTTTCATCCTCCTTAACCTTTTTTTTTTTTTCTTTTAACACATCTTCATACCTATTAACAATATAATTACTATTATTATTATTATTATTATTATTATTATTATTATTATTATCAATATATAAATCATTTAGTAGATATTTATTTTTTATTATGCCTTGTATTTTTTTTTTTTCCTTCGAATTCTCATCAGGTAGCTTATTCCAGACAAGGTCATTAACACCAGAAGATATAAAAGCTTTAAAAAGATAATTAAAAAAATCCTGACTAAAATAATTTAATTGTATGAATATCTTCAATACATATAATATCTGATCATACGTATAATTAAAAAAATTGTCTATCATTATACGTGCCATTTTTTTAAACATAACATGATCCTTGTTATTATATTTCTTCATTATTTTTAATATAGCAAGCATACTATTGGAAGATATCCTAATATCCTTTTTATCAATATAATTATGAATAAAACGAAAAAATGTTGCATCAGGATTTATGTTATTATAAAAAATAATATTCATATAATTATGAAAATCTAAATCTTCTAATGAATTTATATGTCGTTCTATATTTTTATGAATAGTGCTAAAAACAGATATATCATATTTATCATTCTCAATATTTGTTATAAGAATTTTTAATAATAAAAATGTATTTTTTACTGTTAAATCATTTATATTATATATACACATATAAAGTAAGGTATCAAATAATTCTTTCTTCTTTTTTAAATTACACATATTTAAAAAATATAAAACATTAATTATATATTTTATATCCTTAGCACAATCATTAGTTTCTTCTTCAATCATATTTAAAGAAAAAAAATTCATACCTGGTACCCATTTCTCATAACAAAGAAAAGTGTCTAAATATTCATCTACATATTTTATGGTAGGTATATAATTAAACCTTGAACAAAAATATAAATAATACGATATATTTGTTTTATTACTTTTTTTTAATTTACATAACCAATAAAAATATTCACTAAAACATTGTAGCAATAATAAATTCTTATATTTTCTTTTACAAAATATTTTTAAAATAAATAATATTTCATTATATCTAAATTTATACACATTATTAATTATATGCTTAGATATAAATCTATATTTATTTATATCATCATTTATTTGTAAATATTTTATATATCTTAAGATGTATAATTTATTGTTATAAATATTATCATCACTTATTAATTCAAACCCATCAGAACATTTCTTATCCTTATGTACATAATTTTTTATATATGAAATATTTTCTTTCTTCTTTATCTTATTATTACTATTGTAAATAGGAACTTCACATTTTAAAATCCTTTCTTTTATATTACACTCATTATATTCTTCTTCTTTACCCCTATTATCATTAATTATTTTATTATCATCACAGATTCTTTCTTTTTTTTTTCTTAATATTAAATCAAATATACTACTATAATTATATGTGTTGATTCTTAAAAAGGACACATAATAAATGTTTCCTCGTACATTCTTCGCAAGACATTTGCTGCTGACAGCTGAAAAAATCATATTATAATAAACCTATACACACATAAATAAATAAATAAATAATAAAACTATATATATATATATATATATATATATATATATATATATATACATACATATATATATTTGTTTTTTTTTGTTTTTTTTTTCCTTTTGTCCTTTCAGCTAGCCAAAATGCAATTACATATTGATAAATCTACCTGAACATTTTATTTTATTTATTTTCACCATTTATTTAACTTTAACAACATATACATATATATCTTTAATGATTTGACTAGTATTATATGTCAAGATTTATATTAATATATCTTATTTCATATATATATGTTTTCATTTCATGTTATCTCTTAATTTTGTTTTTTTCTTTTTCTTTTTCTTTTTTTATTTATATTCTTGAACCGAAAAGTTCATTTTTATTATACATTTTCAAATATCCTATTTTATATTATACGTAATATTATGATACACAGAAGAAGAATCTATATTATCCCTTTATGTTTATGATAACATCGCAAAAGGTTTATATAAATTCATTTGTTATGAAATGAATAATATATACATATATATGCATATATTTAATTGTAATCTATTATACAAAAAAAAAAAAAAAAAAAAAAAAAGAACATTGAATTAGTGATTAGTAGTTTATATATATTTAATTTTTACCTAGCTTTATATATAAATGAAATAAATCCATAACCATATATACATAAGAATTAATTATAGATTCATTTAAAAAAAAAAAAAAAAAAAAAAAAAAAAAATTAAATACATATACATTCAAATGTATTAACCCTTTTAATATTGTAAACAATAAAAATGAAACATTTATAATTATAATATTTATTATTAATATATATATATCATTTGCTATTACAAAATTAAAACAATAATAATGTGTAAGTAAAAAAAAAAAAATAAATAAATAAATAAATACATAAGAATTATAAAGTAATAATTAATAATATATAAGGTTTAATTATGGAAAAAAAAAAAAAAATAAATAAATAAATATCCAACAAACAAAAATACAAAGAGATGATATAAATGAATTTTACAAACAAAAAATAACTCCTGCTACAAAACATTAATTATTTAATATATATTAGTCCCATTTTAGCAACATGGGAAAAATTTTTTTGTCTTAATTCTTCTTTTATTTACAGTTGATATATTCCGAGCAGCCGATTTCTTTTCCCCATGCTGCAAAGGAATATTGACTGTTTGTTTTTGATTCATGTGTTGCATATACATTTGAGGGTTATTCATACTTTCATATATTGGCATAGGGTATGGTAAATTATTATAATGGCTATTTAATAATGTATTCATATTAATACTATTATTTTTGAAATTATTTGAATACAACATGTTATCAGAATCGTTTGTAGGTATATTATTTACATATTCTGCAGAAAACTTTTCTCCTGTCGTTGGATTAATATACATAACATCATTGTTAAGATTATTATAATCTTCCATACGATAAGTAATTGGATTTGTTTGGATTGTATTTTGTGTATTATTATAATTCATTATATGTGAATAACCATCAAATCCTGTAGTATCCATATTAGTTCTCATCATACCTTGTATATTCAATGAATCATTCGTATCAGCAAGTGTCGTACCATTCATTGGAAGAGTATGACTATATGTAGGTATACCTTGGTCTATTTTTAGTTGAGATATCATATCTCCTGTGTATTTGTCTCTATTATTAACTATATAGTCATTATTATACGCATTTGTTAAGACAGAACCATTCATTAAATAATTTGTATTCATACTATTCTGGGTTAAATCAATTGTGCTCATATCATATTGGGGTTCTTCCATATTCCTAGATGAAGCCATAGCATTTCTCATATTGTATGTCATGTCCATAATTTCTTATGTGCTATCTTATATAGAATTAATTTCTTTTTTTTCTTTTTTAAAGTAAAAACAAGAAAAAAAAAAAAAAATAAATAAAATAAAAATAACAAAAAAAAGTGATAACAAAAAAAATGATAACAAAATAATTATAAAATAAAGTATAAATTATTGTTTATGTAAATATGTTGTCCTATCACCTTTTGAATGAACAACGCACTTGTTATATTTCACCTCTTTTATTATGAAATTTTTTTTGAAAAATAAAAAGAAGAAAAAAAGAATTACATACAATATAAGCAAATATATATACTAAGGGGGCTATACACATATATATTTATATATTTATATATTTATTTATTTGTTCATTTCCATAAAAAATTTGTATTTGTAATAACAATTTAATATAGACAAAAAAACAAAACAAAAAAAAAGAAAAAACTCTATACAATTTTTATCTTTTTATTTTAAAAAATAATGGAATATCAAAATAATAACAATCTTGGGGTTTTAATAACATATCATATATATATATATATATATATATATATATATATATATATATACATATTTTAATATATGTGTAGTGATCTTACTTGCAAATAAAAAAAAAAAAAAAAAAAAAAAAAAAAATTATAATATTATCTTTATGTAATTAAAAAAAATATAATATTTATCCACTTTCTACATATTACAACAGAATAAAAAGTAAGGTTAACAAATAAAATTTATAAAAAACGATATTTTGATTATCTTTTTTTATATTTTATGATTGTTTTAATTCTTATATCAAACAATTTTTGATAACATATAAATGAGAACAAAAATATTTATTTATATGTTTATTATTAAAAAAATATATTTTCTCTATAAATGCTGCACACACATTTAATTATTTAAGAAAAAAAAAAAAAAAAAAAAAAAAGAATTATATTATATATATTAAACATATATGTACATATTTTTTCTGAACAAGCAAGGCATATTATTATAGATCAAGGTTCAGCCTTCAAAATATATAAGGAAAAAGAATAATAGAAAATGATATGTAAATATTAAAATATAATACCCAAGTGGATAACATTTAGATATACATATATATATATATATATATATATATATATATATTTATTATTTATCCTTTGTAATTAATAGAAATATATTTTTAAAAAAATTTTTCAAAATATTAGAATTTAAAAAAACAAGCCCATTCTTTATTTTATACTTATATATATATATATATATATATATATATGCATAAGTGTGCAAAAAGAAAAGCAATATATAGTGTATAATATATATTATAATATAATAGCTCATATAGGTCATTTTAAAAAATGTCAATTTGTCTTTTTTTTTAAATATATATGTATATATACTTTAATGTATGTATACTACTATTTTCCTGAATCTAGTCTTTTATATTACTATCATGAATTCCTATATATATATATATATATATATATATATATATATATATATATATTAGGTTATCTTTTTTTTTTTTTTTTTTTTTTGCCTGTACGGTTCATAATTTTTTATTAAAAAAAAAAAAAAAAAATTATACTAAATAGCTCTTTTTTATTATGCTTGAAAATCATTTTAATAAACAGCTATTTGGTAAAAAGCTCTAATATATATATATATATATATATATATGTATAATTATATTTATTAATTTATTTATTTATCTTGTCTTTTTTTCTTGCTATTTCTTTTTTGAACATTATGTAGTTACCCAAATAAAAGATAAGAAAAAATTAAAAAAATAAAAACTAGGTTTATAAAAGTATGCATATATTAGATACGGAATATATTTAAAAAATATATAATTCTATAAAAATTAGGCAAATAAAAGCTCCCAAATTTAATAAGAACTGTTTGTATTAAACTAAAAAAAATATATATTATATATATATATATATAATATTATAATACATATCATTTTTATATTTATAATAAAAAATAAACAAATGTTAGACAAAATTATAGCTTTTTCAACTTTATAGAAAGTGTGAAATCTTTAAGTTAACTATACAAGACAAGTATGTATAAATAATATATTATGCGAATTTATAGTTGTATTTAATTTAAAAAATATATAAATCATATAATTATTTTTATTCTTTTTTCTTATGTAATTATTTATTTGATATATAAAATGAAAAATTATTTTTTATAGAAGAGTAACATTTGTTTTTCATTTTTTTTTTTTTATTATTTATATAAAAAAATAAAAAAAAGAAAAATATAGAAAAAAAAAAAAAAAAAAAAAAAAAGAAAAAAGAAAGAATACATAATTTTATATACAATTCATTCACATATTTAATGAAATTTTTTATATAGAATGTTTAATTTGATTAATATATATATATACATACATATTAACAGTTTTATTTAATTTTCCTTTATTTTTTTCAAGGAACTAATTTTTATAAAGGATAAAAATTAATGTTATATATATGTTTAAAATAATAACATGTTATTTATTTAAGTAAAATATATAAGAAATTAGATGCTTTTTTTTCTTTACATATTTTCATATACTTCTAATAAATGAAAAAAATAAATATCATAAAGTATATGTGTATCCAATTTTTAGTATATCTATATAATTATATATATATATATATATGTGTGTGTTAAATTTTTTACATATATACTTTTTTACACTTACATGTTAAAAAAGATAAAAATAAAACATTCAACTTTTTTTTTTTTTTTATTTTTATTTTTATTTTTTTATTTATTTATTTTTATTTATATATACGTTTACACTGTTTGTAAAATATAAATGGATATGCTTTCATTAATCATTTTTTTTATTACAACATGCTTTTTTTTTTTTATTTCACCTTAAATTTGAAATATAAAAAATATATTATATATACATATATATATGCTATTACTCATTAAACGTAGTTTTATAGTTATATGATTATATTAGTTGTTCAAAAAAAAATACACGTGATATTATAAAAATGATTTTTTTTAAGTTTAAAAAAAAATGATACACATATATGTACATATATATATATATATAATATTTGTATATATTTTATTTTTTTTCATACATATACATTATTCATATGTGTTCCCAAGGATATTTTTACATGAAAAAAAAAAAAAAAAATATACAAAATATTACTGATCATATATGAACATCTATATATTTATATGTATTAATATGCATTATATATATATATATATATATATATATATATTTATATTTATATTTATATAATATAGTATAAAAAGAAATAAAATTTTTGATTGTGTTCAAATTTAACCTACATATATATGTACTACATGATATGTATTTTCTTCATGGTTTTTTATAATATTATATTGTTAAAAGTAGAATAAAAGAATAATATATATATATATATATATATATATACATACATATATATATTTATTTATATATAATAGACGTATAGAATGTGTATTTCCATTTTATGTATTACACATTTATGTAATTATGGTTAGTAGTGTATATATTTCTAAGTACAAAGATATTTTTCATATAAAAAAAAAAAATAAATTAAAATAAGTTAGAATAGGCAAAATGTATTTATAATTGTTATATGGGAATATTTATATAACATCAGATAAGTTGATATAATTATTTTAATTTAAACATATTTATTTATTTTATTATATATATATATTATATGTATATCCTTCCGATTATTTAAACTTTTTTCCTCTTTTTTGTTAAAATATATAAATATATATATATATATATATATATATATATATATATATATATATATATATGTTTATTTTGATTTTATGATAAATCATAATGGATAGTATAATTAACAAATATAAAAACATACAATCATATATATATATATATATATATATATATATATATATTTTAATTTATTTTTCAAGTAGTAAATTATTGATAAGTTTCTTTAGTATCTATATAAATATAGAATAGAATAACAGTATTAGTTTCTTTAAATAAAGTCATATATTTATATATTTATTTATTTATACTTCTGTTGATTTATCTTCTATATTTAGTTATAATCCTAAAATATATCCTACACATGTTTATGCAACAGTGTTTATTTAAATTATGTTATATGTAGATTGATTAATCGTCAGGTATGATAATATAATAAGCTAATTTTTTATATTCTTTTCTCTTCCTATTTTTTTTTTTTCTCCATATTATTATAAGTGTAATAATAACAAAAAAAAAAAAAAAAAAAAAAAAAAAAAAAGAAACAAAAGAAAAACAGAATTAATAGATTTTATTCTGTTAGAAAAGGAAAGATAAATATAAACACATTTTTATATGTTTTATAATATGCAAATATAAAATGTAACTATTTCAATTTATTTCGATAATAAAATAAATATATATAATATGTATTTAAAATTTAGTCTAATTATTTCATATAATTTTTCTCTTTAAAAAAAAAAAAAAAAAGAATACATAATAATATTAATAATAATAGTAATAACCAGAATATCTAGACATAGTGTATTACAAATATAATCTTTAAAATTGATCATTTAGATTATTATTATTATTACTTTCATATTTAATACGTTATATTATTATATATATTTGTAATGTCTTATTCTTTATTCTTTTCTAAAAGATAGTAATTTTATTTAATACCCCTTAAATTATATAATATCATGATAGTTAGCCATATATATATATATATATATATATATATATTTATATATATATATTTTATATATATATTATAGAATAATAAAATATAAATATTAATAACTTATCTTATTACTATCGTAGTAAATAATAATAATTTTTTTTCTTAATACTTTTTATAAAAATATATTAAATTAATATAATGTATCTTCTGTAAAGAACGATATGATTATAGAGTAAAATAAAAACGACATGTAACATAAATATATTTATGTTTTGCAAAATTAATATATATATATATATATATATATATATATAATATAAATTATTTTCTTTATCATCAATATAATATATATATATATATATATATATATATATTTATTTATTTATTTATTTTAATTTTCTACTTCTTTTCCTTCTTTTTTATTTCTAAAAAAATGAGTTACTTAAAACGGGTAACCAACGAAAATACAAGCAATAATAATAAAAAAAACAACACAAATAATAAAATAAATAATAATACAAATAATACGTCCTATAGTAATGGTGTTAAGAACCTTGATTCTACAAACCCTGAACAGAATAAAAATCTAAGAAGTGTAAGTAATAATATGTCCTGTAGCAGGCATACCGATATATGCAACAATTACAAATTTCATAATAATAATAATAAAGAAGAGCAGACCAATATATTTGGTAAGAACGTAACTAGTAGCAACGATCAATATAATAAAACAGATAGAAATAACAACGGACGAGATAAAAAAAACCATGCAAGAAATAGAAAAAATAATAGAAGAGATAAGAAAAATAACCATGGTAAAGTAGATGGAGAGAGCAATAACAATAATAATTATAATAATATGATAAAATCGATGTGCGAAAATAATTTTGGCATACAACAAAATAATGTGCATAATATGGATTGGTTTTTTAAAAATGAAAATCTTTGTAACATGAATAATGTGCGAGATCAAAATGGAGAATCATTCTTATGCAACAATAAAGGGATTAATATGTTACAAGATAAATCTTATAATAAAGGAATTTTTAAAAATGACAAAAATAAAATTATGAATCCTGATAATAACAACAACAATAACAATAATAATAACAACAACAATAACAATAATAATAACAACAACAATAATAATAATAATATTTATAGGAATCCCTATGTAGAAGAAAATAATATCATGGCACATAAATATAATTTATCATTAGATCAACGTAAAAATAATAAAAATAAAAATACAACATATATAAATAAAAATAAAGTATTTGAAGACCATGAAATGAAAAATTCTCTTCAAAAAAAAAAAATATATGACGAAACTATACCAGTAGGAAATTTTGTACAAAGGAAAAAAAATTATAAAAAAGATGGAGATGATATAAAAAATATGATGGTATCTGGTCCTAAATTTAGTTATACAGAGAAGGTATACAAAAATGATAACAACCATAATAATAATAATATTAATAATATTAATAATAATAATAATAATAACAACAACAATAACAATAATAATAATAATAATAATAATAATAATAATTGTACATATAATGCTCATAAATATAGTGATATTTATAACATAGGTGATGAGCAAAACCATATTATTAATAATGATCATCCTTATTTTTTAAATAAGTATAAAGGAAAAGGGAAGGACACAAAAAAGGATTCTGTAAGGTCCACTCTTCCTTATAATAATATATGTACTAATGATGAAAAAAAAGAAATGAATATAACAAAGAAACATCAGACACATGAATATACCCAGGACACAAATAAATCGTATAATGTGATGGATAACATGTTTATAAATTACTTTAAAAATAAGAACGCTAGTACAAATAATGTGTTTGAACTTGAAGAAAATAACAGAGGGGACATTTGTAATATAGTGAATAACATAGACATTGATAAAAATAATGATCATAATAATAATAATGATAATAATAATAATGATGATAATAGTAAGGATCATAGTAATGATCATAATAGTAATGATCATAATAATGATGATGATAGTAATGATGATGATAGTAATGATGATGATAACAATAATTATTATTATTATAGTAATAATTATAATAATAATTATAGGAACAATAAAAACAATTTTAAAAGAAATAATTTTGAAATTAATAAAGAAAAAGAGAATAAAGAAAAAATATATACCTCTGTTTTTGAAGAGAATAACAAAGTTATTATTGATATGATAAATAATAAAAATAAAGATAATTTCATAAATATAAATGAAAAATCTAATGAAATAACTAACATTCATAATTATACAGATGTTTATGTTGATGAAGATATAGATATTCATGTTGATAAAAATAACAATATATTTTTCGATCACAATTCTAATTTTTTTGTTGATGATTTTAATAATCTACATGTTTATAATAAACATAATGAAGAATATTATAAAAATATAAAATTATATAACAGATTTATGGAAAATAATAAAACTGGAAAAGAAAACTACGATTATATTCAAGAATATGAATATGAATATGAATATGAAGATGAAGATTTAAGTAATAATTATAATATGGATTATATATATAATGATCAAATACAAAGAAATAATGATAGTCAAATTATTCATGACATAAACAATTACGACATTTTTTCAATCTTATCTATTCCAAATATGAATAATAATGATAATAATAATGATAATAATAATGATAATAATAATGATAATAATAATAATAATAATGATAATTATTATTATAGTAGTAGTAGTAGTAAAAATAATAATTATTATAATTATCAAGATAGATATATTCCACATCTTCATCACGATAATAGCCATACAAATAATAATATAAATAATATAAATAATATAATAGAAAATTATAACCCTCTATTGATTTATCATAACGAATGGAACCATTTTTTAAAAGATCAAAAAGAAAAGATGAAAAATACAGACAATATTAAAAAACATGAAAACGACAAATATAACATAAAGTCTCATGATAATAATTTTTTACAAGAAATAATGAATAAAAATTTTATATATGAAGATATTAAGACTACTAATAAAAAGTATTTTGAAAAATATATATCTGATAACGTTGTCCCTAAAACACACCCTTTAGATTATATCATTAATAATGATATGAATTATGTACAAAAGGAAGATACAAATAATAATCCTTTTCATGATAAAACAGACAAAGGTACAATACAAAAAATATATGACTTAATAAATAATCATGATGATCATATAAATAATAAAGGAAATAACATAAGCCATAATTTTATCAGTGATCATTCCAAAATGAATGTAGATAATAATATCCATGTCGAAGATATAAATCAAAATGGTGATGATATAAAATGTAGTAAAAGTAATAAAACAAATAATATATTTAATAATAATAAAAAGGATGATTATGATGATGATAATCATAAATGTATATTTCAAAATAAGGATAATACAAATCATTTGGATATTTATAAACAATCCAATATTTCAAATACACATATTGAGGAACATGGCAAAGAACATTTAAACAAAGGAGATATAAATAATACGAAGAATTTACATGCATCAAACAAATATGATGCATTACATAAAGAATGCACAATTTATATAGACAATATATCTTATTATGGACAAGATAATAAAATTGATTATACAAATAATAAAAAAGATTCACAAGGAATGGAAAAGAAAAAGGATCATACTACCAATATACAATTGAATCATTTACTAGTAAATGAAAAAAATAAAAAAACGTCTTCTATAATATATAACAAAGGTATGGTAAATATAAACAAAAATATGATATGTAATAATAATAATAATAATATGTGTTATCCAATAAATAATTGTTCAAATGAATATGACAAAAAAGATAATAAGGACCATCAATTTAATTATTACAAATGGTATTTATATCATATAAATTATCCTAACCATTTGGATTTTAAAAAGGCTTACTTTTTTATTTTTAAAGATGATATATATATTTATGGAGCTAGGAATAATCAATATATAATTCCTGATGCATTATATAAATTATACAATAATAATATAGAAATTATACATACTAAGGGAATAATACCACAAATATATTATAAAATATATTTTCTGGCTGATATGGAAAATTTCGATAAAAAAAATTATTATTATTCTGATGATTTATTTTATAATTATAATGAAAATATTAATAAATTATATTATAATAATTCTAACAAATCATACTGTGATAATCCAAAGTTCTATTTTAATTTCCCTAATTTTGTGTTATGTAACCCTAGCTTTATTTTTTCTAACCCTAGTTTTTATCATAAGGATAATTCCCTTTTTAGAAGAGGGATCTTTGTTCCTTCAATAAATTGTGTGCAAAATAAATGGAATCATACAGAAAAAAATAAAAGAAATGGGTCTGAATATCATAGATTTAAAAGCACCCAAAGATATACAAATAATAATAATAATAATGATGATGATACTAATAATACTACACATTTTAATGGTATATCATATAATAAAGGAAATTGTGAATATTCATTTAATCAAGATAAAGAAAAAAAAAAAAATACACAATGTTTTTATATTCTAGGATGCAAAGAATTTAAAGTAATCGATTTTTTTACTATATATAGATTAGATATGACTACATTTCAATGGGAAAAAATTAATATTACATATAATAGATTATTAAATTTAAAAAGGGACGATTTCTCCATAACATTAAGTAATAATTATATATATCTATATGGAGGAGTAATACAAACAGGGAAAACTTGGCAAGTGACTGATGAACTTTGGATTTGTAATTTAAAAAAAAGAACATGGGAACATATATCTTGCAAAGAAAAGGAAAACAAAACAAATCAGCCATGTATATATGATAATTATTTTAATAAATTAGAACAAAGGAATGTAATAAACAAAGAAAATAAAAATATCATAATAAGTGGAAAAAAGGAGCAAGATATACTAAAAAATGATAATATAAATGATAATATCAATGATAATATAAATAACAATATATATGATAATATATATGATAATATAAATAATAATATATATGACAATATATATGATAATATATATGATAATATCAAAAACAATTACAAATCAAATAATGATGAATATATTACTCATCATGTTGAAAAACATCCAGGTGCTCGAGCTTGCCATTTGAGCTTTTTTTATAAAGATAAATTATTTATACATGGAGGAACCAATTTAAAAGCTGAAAAAGATGATTTCTTTTTTTATGATACAAAAAAAGGGATATGGTATGAAATTATATCGGATGAATATAATCACATGAAACCATCAAAAAGACATAGTCATACTGGTATTTTTCTAAAGAATAAATTATATATATATGGAGGATTTGAAAAATATGAAAATTATAATATCCTAAAGAATGATTTATTTTTATATGATATTGAAAAAAATACCTGGACTCAAATATTTACCATGGATGATTTCTATTATCTAAAAACAGAATTAATTAATAAAGAAAAACATGTTCTACTATATTTGGAATTACTTGTTTTAAAAAATATGTATCGTAATTATTTAGTAAAACTATTGAATTCTAGTAATTCTCCAAAAAAAAATATAAACCTAGATGAATATAATAATATATCAGACCAGGAAAAAACTCTGTTAAGTTCTCCAAATGTACTAGAATGTATAAAAGAAAACGATATAATAAATGCAAAATTTAAACAAAAAAAAAAACAAAATGAAATAAATCAAAATGGTATTTATAAATCAAATATTATTCATATAAATCATTCTGAAAATCTATCACAATATTCAAATAATATATATTATGATAAGAAAAGTCCATCTTTAAATTGTTATAATAATAACACATTTAACAATAAACCTAAGGATAATAATTTTGTTTTACATGAATTCATTAATTCGGAAGAAAATGTGAAAAGTGTAAATGAATCACTAAATATTCATTTTGATAAAAACCAAATGAACAACAACATAAAAGAGAAGCAACAACAACATAAATATTTTCATCATAATTTTTTTTATTTAAAAAATTTAAATAATTCAGAAAATATTATTATACCATATAATAATTTTCGAAATAAATGCTTTTATTTTAAGAATTCTCTATATTTTTATGGGGGATCCGGATATAATCCAAATATAAAAGAAAGTATTGAAAAACAACAAGATTATATTTTTTATGATAATGTTACACAAATTAATACAGAAGTAACATATATGGATTTCATTTTATCGTATTTAATTTTTAATGATACTTTCTTTTTCAAATATATTCAAAAGATACAAATAGAAATGTTGCCATTCATCCAGGCCCTTGAAAAGAATTTTGATAATCGTATGAATGAACAAGAAAAACATCTCAAAGAAGAAAATATCATAAATAAAATATGTGTAAATATTCAAAGGATTCAAGATAAATTAAATAACATATATATGAATAAAATACAAAGCGATACAAAAAAGAACAATATGAATGATCATCATGATGTGGATAATATAATCAACCAACTATATAATAATAGTAATAATATTGATGGTCATAATAATGCTAATTTGGAAAATGAACACATGAACATGTCAGAAAAAGATATATTAGAAAAGGTATTTTTTTATACTCAAAGTAAAAAAAGTTATGAACTGTTAAGGTTTTTATTTGATTTATATAAAAATATATATATAAAATACCTGAACGGTCAGGACAAAGAAATGGTTTCCATAGAATTGCTTAAAAATATGGGAATACAAGAAAATAATGTTCAATCGAATGATACGCCTGATAATAATTATATTCAGAAGAATATAAAAGATGAATCAAATGGGAAATCTCCGAATAATTTTAATAACAATTTTTATGATAACAAAAATTACACCCTATTACCAAATATGGAAGAGAACATATTTAGAGGTGAACAATTAGTTGAAGAATGTTGTATAGAGGAGAAAGAAAAAAAGGAAAAAGGTTATTCTTGTGAAATATTACTTGATGGAAATAATATAAATAAAAAAAATTATGAACAAGTACAAAGAATGAGCACTATAGATATCGAAGGTAACCCCTTAAAATATTACAATAGTAGCATTTATGATAATGAAGAAACAAGAAATATTTTAGTGGAACTAGTAAAATCATATAATGAAGAAAAAGATGAATATATGAGAAATGATAAAGATATCCCCAATCATAATTTTATGAATAATTATATTAATCATAATCACAATGATAATATTGAATTTAATGAAAAAAGAGAAGAAGACACAAATAAAAATATATTAGACACTAATATTTCTATAATAATTAATAAGCTTAAAAATGATTATATTAATATTAAAGATGATATTAATGGTAATGATCATATTAATGGTAATAATCATATTATTGGTAATGATCATATTAATGGTAATGATCATATTAATGGTAATGATCATATTAATGGTAATGATCATATTAATGGTAATGATCATATAAATGGTAATGATCATATTAATGGTAATAATCATATTATTGGTAATAATCATATTAATGGTAATAATCATATTAATGGTAATAATCATATTAATGGTAATGATCATATTAATGGTAATGATCATATTATTGGTAATAATCATATTATTGGTAATAATCATATTAATGGTAATAATCATATTAATGGTAATAATCATATTAATGGTAATAATCATATTAATGGTAATAATCATATTATTCGTAATAATCACATTAATGATAATAATCATATTAATGATAGCCATAATATTTATAATATTTACAATTCTGATTATTTGAAAAAAACGTCAGGTACCTATGTAGTTGACGAAATGGAAAATTCTGAACGAAATATAACTAACCATTTAGATATAGAAAATTATAAATATAATAGTAATTATTGCGTAAATGACAATGAGGATAATTTTACAAATAAAAATAATCTTACATCTTCTTATGATAGTACCAATATAGGTAATCAAAGAATTCCCATGGGTAGAAAATTACAAATAAAAAATATTTTTTTGAAGAAAAGAGAGGATTATGATAATATATATGATAATAAGGTTTATGATGATGTCCATAAGGATGATCGTCATAAATATAATGACAGATATAATGACAAGGATAATAATAAAATGTATGATAACATGTATGATAACTCTCCTTTCAATTATCCAACACCTGTTGAACATATACAAATTCATAATCATTTAGAAAAATATAATAAATTGATTAATGAAACATATTTAACCGATATGAATATCAGAAAATATAATATATATAAAATGATATATAGCTATTCTAAGAATGTAGAAAATCAAAATAAAATAATTTTTGAAAAACTTGAAGAGTTGCAAAATATAACTAACAATTTTACAGAATTAAATAAAAAAAATATATATTTTACATATCAAAATAATTACGAATTACAATTAGATAAAAATGACGATCTATCCTATTATGCTTTTAATCCAATAAACTTTGAGAATTTAAAAACAAATTATATATCTCTAAAACAAAAATTAAATTATTTTAATGATATCATAAATATATACTCAAAAAAAATACATGAACAAAATGTATATATAAAAATTGTACAAGAAAAATATGAATATTTAATGAATTATTTGATCAAACTAAAATCAAGTATACACAATGATGGTATCAGTGACGATATTTTCAAATTTTTTTGTGACGATAATTTTTTTAATCATGAAAAATAAGGCAATATTATATATATATATATATATATATATATGTCCTATATTTAATATATAGGAATAATTTTTCCATTACTATAAATACTATGATTATTTTATATACATACATTAATTATTATAAACTCCTGTATGTGTCCAAAAAAAAAAAAAAAAAAAAAAATTAAAATATATATATAATATTTCATTTTTCATATTATTATTCTTTTATGTGTTTATTCTTAGTTTTTCCATATATACATATAATATATGCACAATAGACCATTAAAAATTACATTGACGATTTATTACGAAAGAGTTATAATCATTCTAACAAGTATATATATATATATATATATATAATATATTTATTTGTTCATATTTATTTGTTCATATTTATTTGTTCATATTTATTTGTTCATATTTATTTGTTTATTTTATTCATTTATTGCATTGAGTAACAAAATAAAACAAAATCAAAAATTAAAAAAATTTTATATTGGAAAATATTACATATTAAAAGTGTAAAGCATTCAAAATATTACATATATATATAAATATATATAATATATATATATTTTTTTTTTTTTTTACAATGATATACTTATAAAGTGAAAGAACAAAAAAAAAAAATATTTATTACTAAAATATTATTAAAAATATATTATGATTTCTCTTTTCATTAAATAAAGATAAATTATCCTAATAGGCCATTTATGAATTTCATTTTTTTTCTTGTCCTTTGTTCATCTGTATAATCACTACATTGGGAGGTTCATAAAAAAAAAAAAATAAAATAATAAATAAAGAAATAAATGAATAAAAGAAATGATACATATGTATGATTTAAAAAATAAAAAAAACAAAGAAATTTAAATAATTTTTTTTTTTTTTTTTTTCTTTTACATTGAATAAACTGTTTTGTTATCATGAATCCATAACATGGGTATACTGTGTCTTCTGGTATCATGAGAGTTAGTTATATAATTATTTATATTGTTCTACACATAATAAAAAAAAAATATATATGTATATATATATATATTAAAAACTATGGAGCATATTAATCTTTATTTATTTTTATTTTTATTGTACCGTGGCAATAACGTTCAACTTATTTTGTAGTAAAAAAATGGATCGGAAAAATAACAACTGATTCTTTTTCTATAAGGAAAAATATATAAATATAAATATAAATATATATATATATATATATATATATATATGTATCTTTTTAATCATTTTGATTTTTACCATATCAATATATCGATCATTACACTTTGGAGTTATACCCTATAAAATAAATGAAGTTCATGTATAACCAACATGTATATATATATATATATATGTATATATTTATTTATTTATATATATTTACCATGATGTCATATTTAAACTCGTTTTGTTTAAGTGATGCTCTTTTAAAGAGACCATCGTTATTCATTTGAGTTTTATAGGATGTAAAATGTTTTGTTGTTTTTTTTATAGGAGATGGATTTGAATAGTCGTAGCAGAAACGATCACTTTTTACACTATATAGGGAAAAGAAAATGAGAAAATTATACATATATAAAATTTAATAATATACATAGGTATTATTTATTTGTCTTTTTCTTTATTTTTTTTTTTTTTAATTTACTCATTTTCTCCCTCAAATAATATATAATTTTGAACATTTCCTTCTTTCATTATTAAAATATACATTTGAAAGTAATCTTATTTAAAAAAAAAAAAAAAAAAAAAAAAAAAAACAATAATATGATAATATGAGAATAAGAAAATAAGCTTATAAAATGTGACAAATGTTAAAATATAATTATTTATGATTGTTTTAATTAATGTTTAAAATTAAATATATATAGACACAAAAAAAAAAAATAAATAAATAAATATGAATAAATTTATACATACATATATATAATATATATATACATGTGATGTTACAAGCATGTGGATTTTTCTTTTTCCAGACATTGTACAAAATATTATGAAAAATAATAATAAAATAAAGGCATGCACAATATGCTATAAATTTCGTTTTAAAAATTTTATAGGAACAAAAGAACCATAAAAAAAAAAAAAAAATAAAATAAAATAAAATAATTATATATAAATATATATATATTTATATATATATATCTTTCTTTTTTTTTTTTTTTTTTTTTGGATAAACTATGGTTTAACAAATGTGATATATAAAAATTTTTTTTTTTGACTTTGATTATAATGATATTATAAAAAAACAAAACAAATAATATTTTCTTTAAAAAAACAAATATAATGCATAAAATGTGTATGTATATATATATATATATATATATATATATATATATATTCTTCTTGTTATTATTATTATGTGCATAAAAGAAAAAGTCTTGAATCTTATGATATGTTCATAATTATTATTAATACATTTTTAATCTTTTATAATATTTTAAAATATATCGGGTGTGTCGGAGAATTGATTTTTATCTTTGGTTATCCAATATTTATTATTAAACAAATAGATATCTCTATCATTAAATATAGGATCTTTATGTTTGTAAAACCATTTAGGTTCATATTTATTTGTATTATTAAATTTTTTTGCGTTTTGTCTTTGTTTATTTTCTAATCTTTGTTTTTCATTCATAGCAACCTCTATATTACCATTTTCATAGTATCTTTGATCTGGTCTAAATCTACTATCTGTACAGGCGATAGCTGCTCCTTTATCTTTATCATATTCTTTTGTTATTTCGTTTAATTCAACAGTCATATAATTGAAACCATAATATTGTTCTGAGTTGTGAGGTCTTTTATGTGCTTTCCATACACATATAGAATTTAAATTTTCTATATTATTTTCATATAGTTGCCAATCAATAGTATTAATAAATTCATTCAATGTATTTTTATTATAATGATAAATATTTTCACTACCATCTTCATTAAAAAAATAATTATCATATTCTAATTTCTTCATATCTTTTACATATGCAATATATATTTCTTGTGACCATTTCCCATAAATAAAAAAAATTATGTTTTTATACCTATCACAAACTACACCTCTAACATTATGAATTTCTTTTTCAAACCATCCTTTTCTTATATATTTAACGATTGAAAAGTCTCCATTATTATGATTACGTATTATTATATTCCCGTGGAGTTCAACCCATAGCTTTCCAAATATTACATTGTGGATAATCATATTTGCTCTTTCATATGTGTAGTGTTCTTGATCATATAATAAATGGTCATCATTATTATGACCATTATTATGACAATTATTATGACCATTATTATGACCATCATTATCATCATCATTATTATCATCATTATTATGACCATCATTATTATCATCATCATTATTATCATCATCATTATTATCATCATCATTATTATCATCATTATTATGACCATCATTATTATCACCATCTTTTGTGTTCTTACATGTTCCTCTGTCCTTATAAAATTCTTTCCTTATAGGGGGCATACAATTATTTCCGTTCTCCTCACTTTGCATATTATCATTTAATAATTCATTTTGAATTTGTTCGCTTGTATCATTTTTTGAATTTATATCATTAGACATTCCATCTGTGTGTATATATGTATCATGTGTATGTTTCTTTTTTCCACAAAAATTATAATTATTAATCATGTTTGATTCTGTATTTCCCTCCTTCACCTTATTATTATGAATATTATTATGAATATTATTATGAATATAATTATTTATTTTTTTTTCCAAATTATTTTGAGACATCATTGTTTTCTTGTACTTAAGGATCAGATGACTTGATCCAGGCATCGTGACCTCAACGGATTTTCCCAATATATGAACATTAGCCATAATACTTGCATAATTTTCCATATATTCATTATGACAATGATATGCTGTTATAGGAGGGTGATGAACCACCTGCTCTGATATAAAACGAAACTTTCTATGTGTCAATTCATATGTTTCCCCAAGTAAAGGATTAAATGGTTTATACGTTCTTCCTATGACTGAAGCGTATGGTGATATAGTAAATGCTGTTACAAAAGCTAATCGACTTGTGCTTTCTTTTTCATTTGACGCATATTTTAATAAATATATATATTGAAAATCTTCAGCTAATCTTTGAAGAAATGAAGAAGGCTCATTTAAATATATGGGCATACCTATACGCGATAAATCCTTTCCTATGCAATCTTTTAAAAGAGACCACATACTAATTTTTATTTCTGTTCTAGGGCTCGGTAGTTTTTTTCTTCTCTTAATACTTTTATCAGTATATATTTCGATATCTTTAAAATTTAATGCTTTTATATTTTTAGAATTACACGAAGGGATAAGTGAAAAATTAATACTTTTCAAATGATTATCTAAATTGTTTTTGTCATATAAATGATTATCACAAGGGCATATATCACATTTGTGATTATCTCTATATATTGTTTTATTCTTACTCGTGTCCTTTACACAAATATTATCATTATTGTTATGATCATCTTTATTATTGTTATGAACATCTTTATTATTGCCATGAACATCTTCATTATTGCCATGAACATCTTCATTATTGCCATGAACATCTTCATTATTGCCATGAACATCTTCATTATTGCCATGATCATCTTCAATCCCCATTCGTTTGCGTATTATATCCTTATCCTCCACACTGTCATCACACACAAAATGATCCTTTTTATAAACATCGCATGTTATTAAACCGTCCCTCACATCGCCAAGAGCAATATCATCCTCTGTACTCACCGTATTCCTTTTTGTTTCATTAATATTTTTATTATTCAAAATTGTTTTCAGAAAAACATCTGTTGTACAATCCTCTTGAATGGTAGTTATATTATCATCATGATCACTAGATTTTGTTTTTATATTTAAACTTCTTTGCTCTGATGTTTGATGTGAAAAAGTTTTTTCATTTTCCTGATCATTATTAATATAATTATAATAATGTTCATCTATATGAGCATTCATCTTTTCATTTTTATTATTAATAGTACTATGTGTTGTTAACATGTGTTCATTATTATAGGTACGATTTTGATCTGGTATGTTATTTGTATTATGCACCTTTTTTATTTTATCTGAGTTTTCATTCTTATCTCCCTCACTACTATATAAGCTGATAGAGTTTTTGGATTCGTCTTCAAAAACGTCATTTGATAATATATTTTTATCATAAATAAATTCATCACAATCATAAAATAAATCCTCTTGCTGTTGTTTTTTCTGTTTTATTTGTTTTGATGAATTATACATTTCTTTATCTTCTTCTTCTTCGTCCTCTTCACTTAAAGTAGCACATTGATAAAGTTGAAAGTGTTTTAATTTATCTTTTATTTCTTCTTCCATATGAGTAAGATTATTAATTTCTTGGGATTTTTCAAGATAATAATTTTGTTTGGCTAAAAGTTTTAAAGACTGATTCATATATTTAGAATGTATGGATTCTTCCTTTAATAATAATTCGGTACATTGTATATATTTCTCTATAATAATATGAGCATATTGTATGGAAAAGTATAGTTGTGATAATAAGGAAAGTAATTCATCACTTTTTATTTGTAAATTATTACCATTACTAAAATTGTTATTAACATAATCATTAGCATCACCAATCATGTTGTTATTAACATCACCAATCATGTTGTTATTAACATCACCAATCATGTTGTTATTAACATCAACAATAATATTATTATTAACATCACCAATCATGTTGTTATTAACATCACCAATAATGTTGTTATTAACATCACCAATAATGTTATTATTAACATCAACAATAATATTATTATTAACATCACCAATAATGTTATTATTAACATCAACAATAATATTATTATTAACATCAACAATAATATTACTATTAACACCCTTTTTAATATTATTTTTTAATTTTTTATTTAATATAGATCTGGCTTGATAATACTCAGAACCCTTTAAAACATCCGTTGTCATTTCCTTGAGAGATATTATATTCTTCATTAAACATAAGGTTGGACTTTTATCTTCAAAATCTGTTGAACTAATAAACATATCTTCTAGATTATATTTTTTATTATAACTATTCATTTTTTCAATAAATTCAGATGTATCCAAGGTGGATGATGATGATGATGATAATTTTTCAACATTATCATCTTTATAAAAAATATATTCATTTGATTTATATTTAATATTTGCATTTTTATTTATCTTACTATATGATGACATATTATCATTGTCAATATATAAAGGACTTCTATAATTTTTATCATGTGACATACATATATCTTTTCTTTCATATGGCACATCTTTATCATCCCTTTCGTATATCACATTTTTTACAATATTATTAGATTCGTCCCCTTTTACATTTTCCTGAATTTTATTAACTATAATACAATCAACGTTTTTTTCTTTTTCTATTATTTCTTTATTATTATTAGACAACTCCTTTTTTGTTTGATTGTTAGTGTTCTTTATAGGATCATCCAAATGTTGATCTTCCCTTTTAATACATTTGGATGAATTTTTAATAATATTTTTTAAAAATAAAGAATTATTAGACATATTAAATGTTTGTACTGCATCAGGTATATTATGATGTCCATTTTTGTTTTTATAATTATTACCATTAATATAATTTAGTTGTGCTTTTTTAAAAGAGATATACCATTTATGTTTATCTTCTGGTGAGTTTGCTTTTAAATATAACACACCTTGTTCGTTTGTATCGATTTCAAAATGTAATTGATCATCTGGACATACTTTAATTTTACAATGTGTTAATACAAAAGACTCTTTCGTAGGAGAATATTTATCAAGTGAATATCTTAATAATCCATTTTCTAAAATAAAATATCTAGGTCTATAACTTCCAATAATATTAGTCCATTTATTTAACCATCCTTCATGTATAATTTTTTTATCTCGATAAATTTTACTTTTGTCTATATTATTATATAATGATCCTGGTTTTGATTTTCTTTTCTTTATATATTCTTCTTCATAATTATTATCATTATATTTTTTTTCTTGATCTTTCTTATTATTATTTTTTTTCCTTTTTATATAATTTACATTATTATTATTTATCGTATTATCTGAAGTTTTATTGCTACCTAATGAATTACGTTTCTCTCCAAAAATTTTTATATTTAAATACTTACCACCTATCATAATTTTCTTTTTATCGTTTTTTTTTTTTTTTTTTTTTTTTTTTTCAGCACTTATAATGTATTCATGATTCAATTTTTTCTTATATATATTATATTATATTATATATATATTATATATATATATAATATAAAATTAAAATGAAGATACAAATAAAAATATTAATATGAATAATATATATGAAATGTACATAAATTTAATGCGACATATATATATATATATATATATATATATTGTGTTAAATAATTATATTATACTCTTTTATTATTTTGCTTTCATTTTAAAAAATAAAAAAAGATAACACATGCTAATTAATTCTTCTTTTTCTTTTTACTTATTTATTATGATTTTTTTCTTTTTTTAATAAACAACAAATTATATAATTAGAAAAATAAAAAAACAAATAAGTAAACACACATATATAATATATATATATATATATATATATATATATTATGTAGTTGTATATAATAGACCTCAATATATATATATATATATATATATTTTTTTTTTATATGCTGATTTAATTTTTTTATATATTTTAATTTTTTAACATATCGATGTATTATACACCTTACGTTGATATCATTCGCTTATGATCTTATCATTATATCATTATATCATATTTTTTTTTTTTTTTTTTTTTTTTTCTTATTTCACACTCATAACATTACATTGGTTTAAATGTGAAAATTCGGAGAGGTGAGAAAAAAAAAAAATATATATATAAATATAAATATAAATAATATATATATAAACAAATAAATAAAATAAATATATTATATATGGAACAAATAAATAAAATAAATATATTATATATGGAACAAATAAATACATATATTCATATATATATATATATATATATATATATATATCCCAATGTGAATAAATCATCTTATAATAAAAACCTCATAATAAAAAACCATATTATAAATTTCAAATGTATTTAATTATATAAAAAAAATTAAGCATCATAAAATAAAAATATATAAATATAAATATACATATATATATATATATATATATATATTATATTTTTAACTTTTAATTCTTGATTTTTTTTTTTTTTTTTTTTCTATATTTTTATATTTAAATGTTACATATTTTATATTTATTTAATTTGGGTTAATCTTTTCTTTATTTTTTTCAAAAAAAAAAAAAAAAAAAAAAAAAAAAAACATTCAAATGTACTAAGTTTCATATAATACTTTTTTTACACAAAATAATTGGTGAGAAAAAAAAAAAAAAAAAAAAATTCGAAAGAAAAACAAAGAAATGAAAATTTTTACTTTAAATTATAAATATATAAATAAATCAATAAATAAACATATATATATATATATATTATATATTTTTTAATATATATTAATTTATATATATTTATATAATAGTAAAATTATAGTTATAAATTTTCAAGATAAGAAAAGAGTTCTTTTTCTAGGTTCCTATATATTATATATTAAAAAATTAAAAAGGAACTTAAAAATTGATCATAATATTTATTATACATAATATAATGTATAAAATTTAAATATGCTTTTTTTTAAAATTTATAAAAATATTAATTATTAATAATAATATCTTTATTTTCCTTTTTATTTAATACTATTATTAAAAAAAAAAGAAAAAAAAAAAAAAAAAAAAATTAAATTTCACAAATGTGGATGTGAAAAGGAAAAATTCTTATTCTATACTAATATTTATTAGTATTATATATATATATATATATATATATATATATATATGTACATATTTTATAACTGTACTTTTTTATTATCCAATATTATATTCATCATATTGAATATTTTATAAACATAAAATAAAATTTATTTGTTTTTTTTTTTTTTTTTTTTTTTTTTTTTTTTTTTTTTTGTTATGCCATTTGCTTTATATATTGATCCAAAAATTTTAAATATATATATTATATAAAGGTCTCTTTTATATAATAGATTAATGGATATATGGCCTTTTGAACAATATAAGAATACCACATAATATATTAAAAATATGTAGACGTTTTAATAATATACATTTTTTTAATATGCATCCCTTTGATTTATATATTAATTTATTTGTAAATTTATTTTTATTTTTAATTTTTTTTTTTTTTTTTTCATTTCATTAGAATATCTACATTTTGTTTCTTTTTATTTTTCTTTTTACTTTTCTTTTTATTTTTCTTTTTATTTTTCATTTTACTCTTCATTTTATTTTTTATTTTAATTTTTTTTTTATCCTCCTTTTTTTCGTTATAATTTTTGGAGAGACGAGTATATGGATTTTTTTTTTTTCCTTTTTTTTTTTTTTTTTTTTTTTTATCGGATAATCTGATGTAACGATTAGAATGTGTTTTGAAATGAAAGAAACATGGATAAGTTTGTGAGATATGATTTGTACAAATTTTTTTTTTTGAATTACTCCAATTTTTGTCTTTCCAATAATATATAATATAGAAAATAATAAATATAATTAAAGAGGGTACAATGGCTGTAATCAACAGAATAATATAATGATATTTTAAATTTCTACATGTTGTACAATTTATATGTTTTGGTAATAATTTAGTACTGTCAACTAATGTATATATAACATGAAATATATTTGAATTGTTTATTTGTTTTTTTATTTGTTTAATAGTTATATAAGTATATGATTCATTTTGTTCATGAGCTTTTCTTTTCTTTGTCGACAATTTAATATGTATAATAATTTCACGTATATTCATTTTAATTAATACATTATTAATTAATTTAATATCTATGCCCTCTCCAAAATGTCCAACTACTTTTATCATATCACCATCCTGATATTTTAAACACCCCCCATAAAAATGTATATCATATAATGAGCTAATATATGCAAAATTTTTTAAAAAAAATTTTTGTAAATGGCTAAAGGTAAATTTCAATTTCTTCTTTATTCTTAGAAATATATGTAAGGATAAATCTTCATATTTCTTTTCTTCTTTTGGTTTGTTGTGTTGCTTATCACCAAATATGTATTTTGATGTAATGAAGGAGGTATATTTATAATTATCAAGAAAAGTATCGTCCTTATAAAATATATAATTCATAAAAATGTTGTACATATATTCTATAGTAAAATGAAAGTCGTGTATATCATGTGCGGGATTATTTTGGTATGTATGGTTATCATGTTGTCTAGGTGTGTTATTATAACCATCACTTGGATTATTATAAACATCACTTGTATTATTATAACCATCACTTGTATTATTATAACCATCACTTGTATTATTATAACCATCACGTGTGCTATTATAATAATTCCCTTTATTTTTATTATCATCATTTTGCGCTGCTGTCTCCTTGTTTCCTTCAATATTATTACCTATCATCATCTGAATGACAACCTTGTCCTTGTTCATATTAAAATATTCTTCTGTAAATTGATTATTTATTTTTATATTTTCATCTATGGTATATAAATTATGTTTATTAAATGTAGCATATCCTATTACACGTACCGGAGGAATATATACATTCATTAACTTGTTCAACAAAAAAGATAACTTTTCTTTACCTATAACATTTGGATATAAATGTTGTATATGTTCGTTTATAATATATTTAAATTTATTTTCTATATTTTTTATTATATCATCATTTATTATTTTTATATCATTCATTATTTGTACATCTTTGTTTAATTCTCTTAACTCATTATTTTTATTATTATTTAATTTTATATTTATTTCTTTTGGTTTTGTTCTTTCCTTTTTCTTATTTAAAGATATGTACATTAATATACCATCATTGTTTAGAGATAATTCATATTTCATTATCTTTCTTAAATAATTTAAACTCATCCACTGGTTTATCGTATTTTCATACATCAATATTAACATATTTTTTCTTTCATGATTATTAAATAATGAATGGTAACTTATTATTATAGATACATATAAAATATCTAACAATAATTGTATCTTTTTATAACTTTCTTTACAATTTAATGTTTTTAATTCATAATCAAATGGTAGAAGAGATAATAAAGTTATTCTGTTCCTATTTTTTCCTACTCTCTTTTCAATCTCAATATTTATATTATTATGTTCATATAATTCCTTATATCTTTTATCTTCTCCAATTTTTTTAATTTCTTCATATAATTTCATATACATTTCGTTTTGATGATTCATGCTCATACTAAGCATTATCGTTTCAAAAGATTCTTTTACATCTCCTAAATGTACATGCTTATTTAAATATTGTACTTTTATAAGAAATTTTACAAATACCAAACGGAAAAAATCATAATCATCTTCATAAAATGTTTGGGATAATTTATTGTTGTAAAAGCTTCTTGTGAAGAAATTTCTTTCCTTCATATTCCTGTTCATTATGTTATACTTATCTTTAAAAATGAAAATTGTAGTGGTTATGTACACCATGTAGTACATAAAGGTGATCATATTCATCATAACCACAAAAATAAAATCAAAAAAAAAAAAAAAAAAAAAAAAGAGTAAAATAGGAGAATAAATAAATCAAGCATGAGTAGCCCAAGAATAACATTAATATTTATATTATTATAGGAGATGATAACATAAATAGGTTGTGTAATATATTATTTAATTTAATCATTGTAATCGATTCATATATAAGGAGATGAAAAAAATTTATATATATATATATATATATATATATATATGATAGGATGTAAAAATTTTATGTAGACATATATAATCAAGGGTCCATTTAAAAATAAATTTACGAGGCATCAATAATAATTTGTTACACCCACATTAAAAATTTAAAAAAAAAAAAAAAAAAAATGCCATTAAAAGGATAAATATTATATTCCTTATAAATCATATTTGTGGTATGTATTTAAGTTTTTTAATTATTAAGATATATATATTTGTTTCCTTTGACTGACTCCATTTTAGTTATATATAAATAAATGAATAAGTATACGTGACAAAAAAAAAAAAGCGTCCCACTATAATAATAAATTTTTAATGCAACAGTTATAGGAAGATTTTTTTTCTACAAAAGTAAGTTCGAATCATTTTCTCTCTTTCTCTTTCAAAAAAAAAAAAAAAAAGATGGAGTAATATACATATATATTGCATGCAGAGAGTATTTATAATATATATATATATACATATATATATATTTATTTACTTATAAATATTACGTTCAAATATTAATTACAATATATACTTCTATTTACAATTATTTTATATAATTTATACATAAGAACATATAGTGAACCATAAAAGGGAGAAAGAGAAAAAAAAAAAAAAAAAAAAAAAAAACAATAATAATAATAATAATAAAGTAATATAAAATAAGATGTTGTCTTTTTAAAAAAAATTGTCTTTTTATATTTTCATGCTTTCCCCTTTTTCTTTTTATATTTTTTCCAGATTACAGAATTAATATTTTTCCTCAAGGGAATAAAGGAGAAATTTTTCTTCATTTTATATAAGCAAAATTAAATACAAGGGAAAATGTTTATATATAGAACAGACCAATCAACACCACGTTATAGTTATATATAAAAAGAACAAAGGTATACATACGATATATTTTTTTTTTTAATAATTAGATAATGTTCGTATCATTTCTTTTTTTTTTTTTCTTAACATATAGAAAAATTTTCATTCGAATAAATTGCACACATGACATCCGTTGTACAATCATCATAAAAATGAAGAGAAAAAAAATATATGAATAAATAAATAAATAAATATATATATATATATTGTTACATATTCTTATTTTGCTTTTATATTTTCGCTTGTTAAATTTTTCCTTGTTCTTTTTCTTTTTCATTATTTTCATTACTATTTAAATTTGAGGAATATCTAATTATAATTATTTAATAAAAATATCCCATTTTGAATTAATTCAAAAAAATGACTTCCTTTTTTACCTGTCTTTTTTTTTTTTTTTTTTTTTTTTTTAATTTTACCTGACTTGTTAATGTAATATTTATCACGTTTAATAATTTTTATAAAATGATAAGAAAAAAGATAAGCAAATATATTTAACAAGAAATGATAAAATAAATAAATAAATAAATATATATATATATATATATATATATATATATATATATAATAAAACGAGGTGATGATAAGTATACACTATTATATAAATTTTCATAACATCTTTGTTAACATATATAATTTTTTACCAACTTAATATTTAATTATTTTATATATGCTTTGTTAATTAAGGGAAGGACATTCTTCATCCTTATAGATATTATAAATAAATAAATAAATATATATATATATATATATTTATATTTATATATTGGTTCTTTTTCTTTAATCCTATTGTAAAACTTATAATGTACATTTTTTTTTTTTTTTTTTTTTTTTTTTTATGTTGTAACCACAATGCATTTTTAAACATATAAAGTGAAGAAAAGTAAAAAATAATCAAATAACGAAAAATATTTGTAAATCTCTTTGTTTTTTTACTTTTCTACATGATATTGAAAAGAAAGAAAATTATTTCTAAAGTTAATACTATGATAAAGTTTGATTTCTTTGTATAGAGGTATTTCATTATATGTTCTTTTTCATACACATAATAAAATGATTTTTTTTTTATTCTATTAAATGATGTATAATATTGTATATATGTATATATAATAATATATGTATATATTAAAATTAAAAAGATAAGAAAAATTCAAAACTTTTATAAAAATACATTTTGAATTATGTATATAGGATTATAAACACTTTTATTACACCACTTTTTTTTTTTTTTTTTTTTTTTTTTAAGTACATATATGAAATATTTTTTTGTTGTTTTTTTTTTTTTTTCTTAATTAAAGATGTTTCTTTTATATAATTAAAAATAATAAGAAATATAAGTTTTTTTTTTTTTTTTTCCAAACTGTTTGATAAAATTATGTTATATATATATGAATATATGTATATTTTTTTTTTTTTTCCTTCTTTATATATATATATATATATATATATATATATATTATATTATATTATACATGCATAATATTATATAAAGAAAACATAATATTATTATTAAAAGGAAAAAAAAGCACACACAATATTACTTGAAATATATATTGTAAAAATATATAAAAAAAAAAAAAAAAAAAAAAATTATATTTATACATATATTATTTATTTGTATACGTATGTTATTTTAAGAATACAAGAAAAAAAAAAAAAAAAAAAAAAAAAAATTATAATAAAAGAAAAAGAAAAATAATATAAATAAATATATATATATAATATATAATTTTATAAATAATTTTTTAATATAAATAATAAAGCTGTTTCAACGTATTATATTATATATATATATAAATATATATATAAATATATTTATTATATTAACAATGACATGCAATTCTTAATCCTTATAATATATTATATATTTAATATATGTAATATATATATAATATATTTTTTTTTCTTTTTAGAAATATATAAAATATATATATTATTATATATATATATATATATATATATACATAATTATTAACATATTTATATATATTATATTTTTTTCCTCATTTTTTGATGAATATTTTTACAATTTTATAATATATATATATAATATATATATAATATATATATAATATATATATAATATATATATTATTATTTATTTTATTTTTTTCATTGATTTTATATATTATGTTATGTAAGAAGCTATATATAGAAACATCTTATATAATGATCATTATATATATATATAAGAATTTAAATGAATATTAAAAAAAGAAAAAGTATAAAAAAAAAATAAATAGTGAAACTCAATTATATATATATATATATAAATATATATAATAACATTATTGTATAACCACAATTTTATTATAAAACTTTAAAAAGAATTTTTTTTTTTTTTTTTTTTTTTTTTTTTTTTTTTCTCAAATCCATTTAGTGAAAGATTATATTATTTTCTTCCAAAAAGAAAAGAAAAAAAAAAAATATGGCAAATTCAATGGAAAAAAATGAAAAGGAAAAGGTAGATGTCCATACAAATAATATTGATCTTAACGAATATAAATATGTTATAAATAATTCACACAGTTCTGATGAAGGTGAAGAGGATGTTTCATCATATGATGAGAATGATAACGAGGAATATACAAATGATGAATTAATAAAAGAAGATGATAGTAATAATAAAAGGAATAAAGTATTAGATACAAATAAATATAGAAATAATGATATTATAAATCATAATATAAATGGTCGTAATGGTTTGATAAATAATAATGAAGATATTAAAGATATATCAGAAGGGACCATGAATAAAGAGGATAGTTTAATATGTGATAAAGATAAAGAAGAAAATGTTGAGATACTAAATAATAAAAAGAATGAGAAATATAATAATAATAATAATAATAATTGTAATATGTTTAATAAGGATGATAATATATGTGTTAAAAAAAATAGAGAAGGGTATGAATTAAACCATAAAAATAAAAACATTGTCGATAATAAATATATATATGTAAGATTAAAGACAAATGATTGTAATAATAATATATATAAATGTCGAATAGAAAAAAATATTAGCGTTAAAAAAATGAAGAAAGGATTAAATAAAATATTAAATAATAATAATGATATGAATTATCGAATTATCTATAGAGGAAGATCATTAAAAGATATTGATGAAATAGCTAAATATAATATAAAATTTAATGATATAATATATGCTATAAAAGTTCATAAAAAAAAAAATGGAAATGATGTAACTCTAGATTCAGGTATTACAAGTTCACAATTAAGTACTTTGAATGATGAATATAATGAATATGGTAAATATGGACAAAATGATGGTATATCAAAATTAATATCTAATATGTTTGATAATAGTGATTTTATTAAATCAATAATGGATTCTAATAAACAATTAAAAAAGTTAAGAGAACAAAATTCTGATTTAAATCATATTTTAAATGATTCTCAGACTTTAAAACAATCTTTTGAAATGATTAAGAATCCATCTTTGATGAAAGAATTAATGAAAAATACTGATAGAGCTATTAGTAATATTGAAGCCATACCTGGAGGTTTTAATACATTAAGAAGAATGTATCATAATATTCAAGAACCAATGTATGAATCTACAGAAAAATTAATTGAGAAAAAGTTAAATAAGGTTAAACATTATGATTTAAATTCTACATCACCACCTACAAGTCAAGCCTTTCCTAATCCGTGGGCTTCAAAAAATACCAAAAATAAAAATAGCATAAATAATAAAAATAATTATAATTTAAACAATTTTGAAAAATTCTTCCAAACAAATGAGAAGACACAAAATTTTAAATCAAATTTATCAACAGATAATAATAATAATAATAATAATAATAATAATAATAATAATAATAATAATAATAATAATAACAATAATAACAATAATCATACGAATAGTCTGTTGAATAATCAAAATAAATTATTTTTTGACAAAAACAAAAGGGGAAGTAATAATACAAGTACTAACAATAATACGACACATAATATTATGAATAATAATAACTTGAATGATCTTATGAATAACTCCTTTTTGAGTAATTCATTGTTTCCCTTATTAAATAAATTACAACTTCCACAAACTAACAAAAATGTTAGTAATAATAAAAATGTTATAAATGGTAATAATGATTATCAAAACAATTTGACAGATGAATATAAAAATAGCACACAACATGTTCATAATTTAGCGCATACTAATAAAAATCAAAATGATACCTTATCCACAAATAGACTAACGAACAATAATAAGGATAATAAATTAGATGAAACAATAGAAAATTCATCTAATATGTTAAATAATTTGTTAATGAGTATGAATAAAAATTTAAATATGAATTCCACATCCCCGACAAATAATACATCAAGCGATTTGATGAATACTATAAATATGATAAATAGTTTAAGTAATCTTGGTAATTATAATACTCCTTATGGAAATATTGTAGGTGAAAATACAACAACAAATAATAGCAAAAATTATGCTCACAATAATAATAATAAGGATAATAATATTGATAGTGCTAGTGGTAGCATTCCTCCATATTATATGGATCAGTCTTTTTTTATGGAAGCCATGAATTTTTTAAGAAATACCACAAACAATGACATTGTCAATAATAATAATAATAATAATAATAGTAGTAGTAACAATAACCGTTTTAATAATGCCCTGTTCAATAACACGCCTCTTAATAATAATTTCAGCAATTTTATGAATGTACTTCAAAATGTGGGGGCAGGAAACGGATATATACCAAGTGGGCGTACGAATAATACAAATGAAAATCAAGCACCAAGAACTATTGAAAATGAAATAAAAAATGTAGAAGAGAAACAAGAAGGAATACAAGATACGCTTAAAAGTACCGATATATTAAATATTAAAAATAATGATACTAATATAAGTAATAATATTAATGGAGAAGCAAATGACCACAATATATACTCAGAACAGTTGAATTCATTAAAAGGTATGGGTTTTACAGATGTCGAAAAGTGTTTAAAAGCTTTAATTAAATCAAAAGGTAATGTAGAAGGGGCCATCGATTTTTTACTATTAGATGAAAGTAATGTGAATGAAAGTTGAAGAGGACTTTCATAAATAAATAAATATATATATATATATATATATATATATGTTTATATATATGTTTATATATTATATTTATTTATTTTTTTTTTCTTTTTTTTTTTTGCTGTTATTCTTTTTACCTATATATATAGTTTCATATGTGAATTAATTTTTTTCAATATGGATAACATTTTATGATTATTGTATTATGCATAAAAAGGTACAATTTTTTCTTTTTTGAAAGTATACATGATTTTATATATATATATATATATATATATATATATATATATTATAATTGTTTTTTGTTATTTTTGTATATATTTTTTTTCATATCATAATATTTGCTTCTTTTTTTTTTTTTTTAATAATTAGAAAATTAAAAAAGAAAAAAAAAAAAAAAAAAAAGTCCATGAAAATAAATGTAAAGATTTTATTTTATTTTTTTTTTTTTTTTTTCACGTTGAATTTTAAGATTATTAGTTATTATATTAAAGAAAGAAAAAAGTATGATAAAAAGTATGATAGGTATATAAAGCATTTTGTTTTAAGATAAATATTTTTTATGTTTTAACTAATATGTAATAAAATAAATAAATAAATATATATATATATATATATATATATATTGCTATTTTTATTGGAACAAATCTATATATGAAAGTATTAATATTTTTTTTTTTTTTTCTTTTTTATGTTTGGATTTGGTGTGTTATGTTATATTTACAAGAGATAAAATGATTTAGATATTGGTATTGATATCCTATCCAGAGACACCCGTTATGTGGGCATTTAACTTTAATATTTGAATAATATTTATATAATAATGCTAGAGTACCTTTGACATTTTTATCAAGTTTAATAATTTTGTCATTAAGTATAATATTACAATTAGGGCATTTAAAATTTGGTTGGTTTATATTATTCATAATATAATTGGCTAAGCAATCTGAGCATGAAGAAACAAAACAGCAAGGGAATAGAATAGGTTGATAAGATAAGTAGATTTTACAAATACAACAATTAAATTCTTGTATATTAATTATTAAAATAGAAGAAGGTATTTTTAAAACTATATCATCTTTTTCTTTTTTTGAATAAGAATCTTTTTTGGCCCAAGTAGCTCTTACTTTACTTCCACGTATTTTAATTAATCCACATGTGGCAGCTGTTAATGTTTTTCTAGCCTCTATATTTGTTGAAAAACGTACAAATGAATAACCTGATGTAGCAGTCCATTCTTTATTGGGATGTCTAGATTCTTTATCACATACTACCATAGTTAAATCAACATTTCCAAATTGACTAAATACATTCATTAAATCTTTTCTTGTTGTATTAGGTGGAACATTAACAATTAAGGTATATTTAGCAAGTGATTTTTTTTTTTTTATTATTATATCCTTGTCTTTTTTTTTATGTTGTAATATATTGTTATAATTTTCGGGATATATAATATTTTCCTTAAAAGGGGTATTATCATATTCTTCGTTTATATTATCAAAAATATAGTTATCATATGTATGATTCATATTATTATTTTCTTCAAAACAGGATTGACTTGTTATATATTCATTATTATTATCTCTAAAATCTTCATCTTGTTTATCATTTAACAAATTACATAAAAAATTATATGTTTTCATGTTTTCAAAAATATTCTTTTTATTGTTTTCTTCCTTAGATAACAATTCTTCATTTATACTTACACATGAATCACATAAACAGTTGTCTAAACATAGCATATCATTTAATTTATTTTTATTATCATACTCATCATTAACAAAAACTAAAGGCTCCTCATCTTTTATATATGCCAATGGTGAGTTTTCTCCATGTATATTACTTTCATTATGTAAAGGGTATATAACATTGTTTGAATAATTGGAAGAAAAATTATATTGTATATCATTATAGTTACATATACGATTTTCAGACAAAATGGATGATTTATCGCACCACCCATTGTTATAATTATAATAACAAGTATTACAATTATTTTTTGCATAGTTATTACTATCCATATAATTATTATTATCATTATTATTATTCTTATCATCATTTTCTTTTATATGTGCAAATATTTCCTTTTTATGGAAACCTTTTACCATTTTTTCATCATCAATATTGTTAATATTTATGTAATCATTTTTATGAGTTATATTATTCGACAGGATGAACTCATTTATATTGTCCTTAATATTTTCTTCTTTTTGTATTATTGAATTTTTATTTGTATCAACATCTGGTCTTTTATTTTCTTTTTCGTCAATTATTACATCTTCCCTTTTGAGTATATAATCATCATCAATCAATATATTTTTATCTTCAGAATCGTGCAATATTACTTCATTAAGATCATTAGGATATATATTTAAATCCACACATGGATTATCCAAAGAATTTTTTTTATTATCTTTTATGTTGTTTTGTAAAAAAAATGGGTACGATTCGTTAATTGAAGATG
>NC_037282.1:1250000-1265000 GCF_000002765.6 Plasmodium falciparum 3D7
TACATATAACTTGAAAAGAAGAAAATATATAGGTTAACTCTCAACAATTTTAACTATATATATATATATTATATACATATGCATAATTCCCATATGGTTACATTTTTTTTTTTTTTTTTTCTTATAAATATACATATAAATAAACATATATCTACATATTTTATTTTTTATTACCATTTGCTGTTCTCACATCTTGGCCGCTTTCTCGATTTCCATAAATACTCAAAGACATTTTTTTCTACTATTTAATATAATTTAATTTAATTTATATTATATATATATATATATTTATTTATTTATTTATTTATGAAAAAATAAAAACTCAACTATTTTTTTTTTTTTCTTTTTTTTTTTTTTTTTTTTTTTCCTTTTCACTTAATTGAATTATTATTAATTTAATATATACATATAGAATACAATATTTCACATAAGGTTTTAAAAGTTACTCATATATATTTCTTTCAAATATTTTAATTTTAGCATATTTATATATAAGCCTAAATATATTTGTTCACATTACATTAAGTTTCTTAAAATACGATCAAACTTTATTATGAAACACAACAAACATAAAAAAAATATAAAATAAAAATATAATTTTATATAGTGAAGTTTAATATTTTTATTTTAATATTTATTTATACATTATAAAAATAAATATGTATTATATATATAATATATATATATATTATAATTATATAATATTTTATAAATCCTTAACTACATAAGTAAATATAATATTATATACATAAATAATATATTTATATATATATATAATATATAATAGTACATTATTAGTAATATAATTTTTTTTTTTTTTTTTTCAATAACGTATTATCTTTTATATATTTATTGAGTTCTATACATATATATAATATATATATATATATATATATATATGTTTATATATATTTATAATATAGAGTACTTACTAAGTTATGGGTATATTAATTTTAAATATGAAAAAAAAAAATATATAATAATAATATTTATATTAACATATTCGTTTTTTAAAATATATATTTTTTATTAATAATATATAAATTATATTATAATACAAAAATGATCTATTTAATTTTTTTTTTTTTTTTTTTTTTTTCTATAATATTATAATATTATATTGCCCTTTAAGAACATATGAATAAAATAAAAGAATAATATATATAATAATATACTAAGAATATAAAATATATTCATATATATAATATATATATATATTTATTATATATATGTGTATATTATTAACTTATCCTTTGAAGACTATTTACAATAAATAATAAAGATATACGAAATTGACATATTTTTTTATTTGTATAAATAAATATTAATATATTTATATAATCGTTTAATTGTGATACTGTTTCGAGAACATTCGAATTGGAGAATTAAAAAAAATGACATAAATATATACATACATATATATATATATATATATATATATATATATATATATGTAGATTTATTTATTTATTGATTTATATAATAACCATTTTTTATTATATGTTTTAATAAAAAATGTGAACAAATTTGTGAATATATATTTTCTTACAATTAATTATATATTACATTTTTTCTTATTATGTTCAACTCTAAAAAATATAAGTGTACATCCTTTAATATGTATAGAGATTAAAAATAAAAAAGAAATAAACATAGTCTTATAAATAAATAATAATGTGAGCTCACATATACGTTGATATATTTCTCTTTTTATTTAAATATAATAATTTATATAAATACAAAATCAAAAATATGAAAAAGTTTGAATTAGCTAGTTCGTTAATGTCTTTTTTTTTTTTTTTTTTTTTTTGTAAATGGAAAAAAATATATTCATATATATAAATATATAAAATTGTTTATAATTCAGTCTTCTTATGTAAACCACATAAATTATAATATATTATAAACAAAAAAAAAAAAAAAAAAAATAGTACATTCATAATAATTTTATATTTTATTTTATTTTTTTTCTCCCTCCCACGCCATTTTTATGTTATATGTTTTATTTAATCATATATTACACATTTTTATTGAATGAGAAAAAATATACTAATTACTATAAAACACACATATATATATATATATATATAATTATATAAATGTATTTGTATTGTTAAAACAAGAAAATACATATAAAAAAGATATTGTATGAATTTTTTTTTTTTTTTAATTATATTAAAATAATCTTTTATTTTCCTAATCGATGATATATTATTATGTATAGCTGAGTGATTATTAAAATGAAACATTTTATATAATACAAACTGTTATATGATATATCTTGAAAAAATATACATATGAATATTATTCTTTTCGTTATATATAAATAAATATATTATATATATATTAAGGATCTAATAATGGACTTTAGAAAAAGAATAAAAAGTATATAAAAAATCATATTAAATTTGAAAAAATAGAAGAAATATAATAAAATATATTATACTATTATATATATATATATATATATATATTATATTACGTGTGTTTAAATTTTATTATAGCATAATAATATATATTTATATATATTTATAAATTATATACATTTGTGTGCGTGTTATCACATATATGTTATAACATATATTTTATTATTATTAATTTTTTTTTTTTTTTAATCGTCCTTTAAAAATATGCTTATGTATATATTTTACGAATATATATCTATTTGATGAAATAATAAAAAAAAAAAAAAAAAAAATTAAAATTATTTAAGAACGAACAACATAATAATAAATATTGAAATAAATAAATAAATATATATATATATATATATATATAAGTACCAACAAATAAATCAATAAATAATAAATAAATAAATAAATATATATATATATATATATATATATATATTTTCCTTTTTTATGTTATTGTCATATACACGTGGAGGCTTTAATATAAAAAGGAAAACCTGAAAGATATATATATATATAAAATATATATACAATATATTATATATATACAATATATTATATATATACAACATATTATATATTATTTGTACATTATAATTATACATTCATTTCTTCATTTTTCTTATAAACGATATAGTAAGAAATTGTTTGTTTTAAAAAAATGGATATGAATTTCGGATTCTGTGATGATAATTTTTTTGAGCAAGGACATAAGTCAACAGATAAAGAAGAGATTGAAGAGTTAACAAAAAGAGGATCACCAGAAGGGTTAGCAAAAATAAAAGAAAATGAAGAAGAGAAAGCATTACCAAAAGAGTTATGTGTTCCAGTAACTATAAAATTATTAATAAATAAAATGATGAATACAGAAGAATTAAAAATACATGATTTTCAAATAAGTGGTATTATTGTATTTGGAAAAGTAGTTAGTATAAAAGAATTAGCAAGTGCTATAATATTTGAAATATGTGATTATACTGGTAATATTGAAGCTAAATATAATAAAGATGCAAAAAATGAGAAGGTAAAAAATCATATTGAAAGTATTAAAGTTAATGATTATATTAAAATTGTTGGTGTTGTATATTCTCCTGAAAGTAAAAGTGAATCTATTCAAATCAGTATATTATATATTAATAAAGTAACAGACTGGGTTTCTTATTTTACTTATTTTACTTCTGATGTAGTTTATTGTTATTTAAAATTATTAAAATTAAAAAATATTTGTACACCCAATGGAATCAATAACGAAGAAAAACCATGGTCTCATATTAATTTAGATACATATTATAATCACCTTGATGATATTGATAGTGATATTATAAAATATTTACATACTACTGAAGAAAAATATGCAAGTCAACAAGATATTTTTAACAATCTGCAAAAATATCATTCGGAATTTAATATCAAAAAGTCGTTAACAAAATTGATTGAACAGTATGACTTGGCTCAATATGAGGACATAATAAGTATTCCATAATAAATAAATAAATAAATAAATAAATAAATATATATATATATATATATATATATATATATATATACATATATATATATTTTTTTTTTTTTTTTTTTTTTTTTTTTTTTTTTTTGTAAATCTATATATAAAAGAAAAAAAAAAAAAAAATTCACACTGTACAAAAGCATAAATAAACAACTTATAAATGTACACATATTTTAATTACCCACGTTTAATTTTAACTCTTAAATGTGTTAAAATTACATATGTTATGTATATTTTTTTTCATAACATGTACTTTTATATATATATACATATATACATCTTATGTTTAAAATAAATAAAAGAACACCTACTCATTTTCAACATATTGAACATTTGTTTATGATTCTTTTTTGATGTATTTTTTTCTTTTTTTCAAAACATTTAATGATTTCACAAAAAAAACAATTTTAAAATAAAAAAAATAATATATCTGTGATGAGGTCAAAAAAAATTGTATATCTACGATCATATCTATAGTGTAATAATTGTGATGATATGAACTTGATTTTTTTTTTTTGTATCATCTTTATAATATATTATATATATATATATATATTTATTTATTTATTTACCATTTAAATTTCAAGAGTATTCTTTAAAATGTTGGATGTTTTTTAAAATAATAATAAAAATTAATATATGTAAAAAAAAAAAAAAAAAAAAAAAAAAAAAAAAAAAAATTACATTTATATGTATAAAACATATATATATATATATATATATATATATATATGGGTGTGTATATATATTTATTCAATTTACTTGTATATATTTAAAACAAGAGATTTAATTTATGTATTATGTGTATTTAAAATATGCTTTTACGAATCGATTAACATAGTATTATCTACTCAACACTAATGTTAGAAATATATATTATTTAAGAAGCTGATTAATTAAACAAAGTATGTAATAAAAAATTTATTTGAAAAAGGAAAAACGAAACAAAATATATTATATTAAAAGGATTTAAATAAATAAATAAATATAAATAAATAAATAAAAATATATATATATATATATATATATATATAACTTTCCATTTAGATAATAGTTGAATGAATTATTCATATATACTTTGATTAAAAGTTAATGATATGTAGATAAATTTTTTCAATTTTATTATATTTTCATTTTCTTATTTGTTGGAAATAGTTTATTATCTTATTTTCTGGCAATAGTTTATTATCTTATTTTCTGGCAATAGTTTATTATCTTATTTGCTGACAATAGTTTATTATCTTATTTGCTGACAATAGTTTATTATCTTATTTGCTGACAATAATTTATTATCTTATTTGCTGACAATAGTTTATTATCTTATTTGCTGACAATAGTTTATTATCTTATTTGCTGACAATAGTTTATTATCTTATTTGCTGTGTGTTTTTTTTTTTTTTTTTTTCTTCTACTATGGATTGATAGAAAAAATAGCTTACTCCTATAAAGACAATAACTATACTTATAAGAAAATAAAAAGAAAAATATTTATCCGTGTCTGATATGAAAGGTATATTATAAAAATATAGAACAATTAATGTAATGGGTGTAGAAGACTTTAATATTAGGAAACATTCAGCTGATGAATAATTACTATAAAATGAAGAAACACTTATATTAAACAATGCGTTTACAATTATATATAAAGTATATACCATAAAAGAATATTTACAATTTAAATTATTTTCGATAGTATCTCCATAAAAACATCTTAAACTATTTTTAATAAATAATAAATATGATATATTTTTATTTTTATTAAATAACATTTGAAAATATATAATCAATGGTAAAAATATTACTTGTATAAGCGATACATTGAATGATAATAAAATAACACTAATCTTATCTTTTATTTTTCTTCTTTTATTATATTGTTTATATCTATATTGTATATCATTTTTATATATATCATTTTTATATATATCATTTTTATATATATCATTTTTATATATATCATTTTTATATATATCATTTTTATATATATCATTTTTATATATATCATTTTTATATATATCATTTTTATATATATCATTTTTATATATATCATTTTTATATATATCATTTATATATATATCATTTTTATAATCATAATTATTTATGTGAGAACTCTTATTTTCATCACACAGAATATTATTTATATATGTTACATTATTCTTATTATAATTAACACTTTTGTTATTATGATATGATTTATTATTTATCTGTTTAAAATTTGAAAATTCATCGACCGTATTTTTATATTTCTTTGTTTTCATAAAATTTGCATCATTAATTGAATACGATGTACTCATATTAAATGTATGTACATTGTTCTTTTCTTTTCTATACAAATCTGATTTATTTTTTTTATGTATATCATCATCATATTCAAACGAATTATTTATATCATCTGTAAAGCAAATATCCTTTTTATTGTTCGTCTTTATGTTTGACATAATATAGTAGGAGTCTGAATCATCTATATGAACCTTTTCATAAGCATTATCTTTTTTCTCGGTTTCATATTTATTGTTATATCCTTGAAAAAATATTTCTCTCAGTATACCTCCAAAGGAGGTTAAGAAAATGGATATAAGACAAAGAAAAATAGAGAAGACTAAGCTGAATGGAGATGCACATAAGGGGTCACTACACGGGGGCTTACTATTATTATTATTATTATCATTATCATTATATGTACTATCATTATATGTATTATTTTTATTATTTGTGGTTGGATTTCTACCGTTACTACTATTGTCAATATTTATTGCATTATCACCCATCATATTATAACCATTATTCATATTTCGCACAGTATTTATATTATTGTAAACTTTGCCTCCATCACATCTATTATACATATCGTCATCATATATATTATTTATATTTATGGCATAATGAGAATTCAAATAATAATTTACACAACTTTCTTTTTTTATTTTTATATTATCTTTATACACAAAAGGAATGTAAAAAAATAAAAATCCAATTAAAACAATAATTACTGATATTATATGATGAATATTATATTTCCTTTTTAATATAAAAAAAGATAAAATAAGAGAAAATATAAAAATTAATTGATTCAATAATAATAAAACTGTCAAAGGAATAGCTAGCTGGGATACAAAATATAAAGTGTTTGCGACAATATCAAGTAAAGCTATCATAATAACATATTTATATGCACCTAAACTATTCCATTTTGTTTTTATTATATTGTAATAATATTTATATATACTATTATAATTATTATTATTATTATTATTATTATTATTATTAGGATCATCATCATATGTTATATTATTACTATTATTATTATTACTTATATTATGATAACCTTTTTCACACATGTTATATTTCCCAGTAATATCATCTTTTATATTATCCATACTACTCTTTCTAATTTCCTTATAATATATATTGTCATCATCCACATGATATGAATTACATATCATCATTTGATTTTTTTCACACATTTTATTATTACTACTTTCATTATGATTACCTACATCTTCACGTAATATATTTTTCATGGATGAATTATGTGTCGATTGGTAATAGGATTGATTCTCATTATGACCTTTAGAACGTTCATCTCTATAATTATTAAAATTTTCGCTCTTATCATAATTATCATTTTTTGTTTTTTTGTTTTTTTCTTCATTTCTTCCTAATAAAGGTTCATCATATATCTTTTTCTTGTTAAAATGAAAAAAATTAGAAATTGCTTTTTTTTTCTTTTTTTTTTTCATACTTTCTTCTTCCTTCTGTTTTATATCAATAGAATAATTTGCAAGTAAATTTTGATCTTCCTTTTTATAAGAATCATTTGTTACAAAATAATCTTCATAAGAATTATTACTTTCTACTTCTTTATTACTATCTGTATTATTGTGATTGTTATGGTCATTATTATTGTTCATATTATTGTTCATATTATTTTTACTTTTCTTTTTTTTAAATAATAAATTTTTTAAACATGGATATATATATAACCAATGTTCTTTTCTTATATGTCTCGAATTTGTATATAATATACACAAAGTTAAATAAATAGTAACATAAGCTAAAGCATTATATGAAGCCGTTAAACTATCAAAATTTTTTAAAACTCGATTCCTCATTCTACCACAAATATTATTGCTAACCCCTAAAAATACAACTAAACAACCATTGCAAAAAATATAAACAAATTTTCTCAATTTACTTTTATTATTAACAGGGATATTCATATTATTATTATTATCATTGTTATCATTGTAATCATTATGATCATTGGATTCCTTTGAATTTTCTCTCAAAATCATACTGCTACTATCATTTTGATTATTATTATTATTATTATTATAAAAACATTGATTATTATCTTTTAATTGAATAGGCTGTTCGTCTTCATAATAATTATAATCAGTATAATTATTTTTAACAAGACCACTCATATTTTCCTCAAAATTTTCCTTTTTGCCTTCAGAAAAATCAAGAGAACTTATATGATTAATTTTTTTCAAATTATCTTTTTGCTGAATTTTGAAATTAAGGATATTATTTTGGGTATGTTTGCTTTTTTTCTTATTAATTATATTGCTCTTAATTTTATTTTCCCTTTTTATTTTCTTTTCTAGTTCCTTTAATTTTTTTAAATATTTTTCATTCCATAAATTGTATATATGGCTTTTATTTTTCTCGCTATTTATATTTTTCTCACAATTTTTTTTTTTCTCACAATTTTTTTTTTTCTCACAATTTTTTTTTTTCTCACAATATTTATTTTTTTCATCATATTTATTATTTTCTTTATTTACATTATTTTTATTATTATTATTATTATTATTATTATTATTTATTTTTTTTTTTTTTATGCACTTATCATTTAAAAAATATATATTTTTGTTCATACTTCTTTGATTATTTTGTCGATTCATTTTTTCTTTGTCATTTTTAAAACATTTTTCATTTTCTTCCTTTAAATCAGAAAAAGTACTGAAACAAGATATATTATTATCATATTTTTCAAAAATGTTAATGACATGATTATTACTGTGTTTACATGTTTTCATTTTTTCATCTTTTATAACATTTATATGTGATAAAGAAATATTCTTAATATATTTTTTATTATCAGCTATTTTTTCTTTGTTATTTTTTAAAATATCCTCATCTTGATTTGTTTTTATTTCGATATAATCTTTTTTACACATTTTATTTGTATTATGAATTTGGATAATTTTTTCATTTTGAAAATCTGGTTGATTTTGATAAATTTTTTCATTTTTTCCATATTTTTCATTTTTTTCATATTTTTCATTTTTTTCACATTTTTCATTATTTCCATATTTTTCATATTTTCCAAATTTTTCAGTTTTTCCCTTTTTTGTGTCCTTTTCCAATTTGCTAGTTCCTATATTATTACTTTTGTGTAGTATACTATCGTCGATATCATTATATTTTGTTATCATTAATTTTATATCATTTGATTTTATGTTACATATTTTTTTGTTATTACATATATATATATTTTTTTTTTCCTTATCATTTATTACCATGGTTTTTGTATGATTTATTCCTATGGCATGATGTGAACATTCTTCATCTTCATTTGTTTCATCAATGCTTTTTCTTTTTACTTGTTGAGCTTGTTCAGACAAGTGATATTTTAAAGCATTAACTTTTTTCTTTTTTTTTTGTTGACACACCTTTGTACCAAATATTTTTTCTTTCGAACGATAAGTTGGGTCTTCATTTTTTGAATTATTCTCAATATCCATATATATATATATATATATATACAAATATATATTATATGTACTTTATATATATATACAAATATATATTATATGTACTTTATATATATATACAAATATATATTATATGTACTTTATATATATATACAAATATATATTATATGTACTTTATATATATATACAAATATATATTATATGTACTTTATATATATATATATATATATATATATATATATATAATATATATTTATATTTATTTATTTATATTGAAGTGTGTTTATTTATAAAAATTTAATATTTTTATATTGATAAAAAAAAATTGTAGCAAATGTAGCAAATGTATATTTATAAAAAAGATAAACATAAAATATGAATTGGCAACATTATTATATATGATAATATGTTTATTTTATTTTATTTTATTTTATTTTAATTTATTATTATTATTTTTTTTATTAACAAAAGTAAATATATAAATATATAATTCATATTTTTTAAATGTATAATTTAAAATATATTCCTCTTATATGTAATAATATATATATTTATATATATATTAACAAGTTAAAATTACAACATCCATTTATAATGTAACATATAAAAAGCAAAATATTATATATCATATATATATATATATATATATATTTTTTTTTTTTTTTTTTTTAATATATTTTAAAATATTTGTGTTTATAAAAAAAAAAATATACGAACATAAATTTAAATAGGAGTGTAAAGGGGGGGAAAATAAAAAAAAAGAAAAGAAAAGAATACAATAAGAGAATACAATACGTCCACATATAAAGGGGAAAAAATTAAAAATATAAATATGTATATTATATATATATATATATATATATATATATATATATATATTTATCCCTTTTCATTATATACATATATATTAATATATACATATGTATAATTATTTTGTACTTATTAAATTTTTTTTTTTTTTTTTTTTTTTTTTTTTGATATAGGTACTAACCAAAATTTCCCAAGTGCACCCAAAAATTAATGTGATTTTTTTTTTTTTTTCTACAAAATTATAATGTATATATATTTATATATGTATCACTTTTGAAAAACAATATATTTGTTATTTCATTTTTATGTAAATAGAAACCCCTACTTGTAACTTAATAATATATATATTTATGTATATATTTATGTATTTATTTAAAACAAATGATAAAAAGAATTATATAAGGTGCACGAATGTTTCTTTAATTTTAATTTTCATTTTGTTTTTATCTTCCATTTTTAAAATTAAGGAATAAAAAAAAAAAAAACATTTTCAAAACGATGATGCTTATAAATTTTTATAAATTTATTTTAATTAATGTTATAGAATTTTATGTCTACCAAGAAAAAAAGAAAAAAAAAATTGTTCCCTGTTTTTTTTGTTTTTTGTTAAATCATTTTTCAATAAGAATTATTATATATATCCAGGTATATTTATTTATTTTTTATATGTTCTACAAAATGTAAATTTTACCAATATTTTTTTAATTGAAATATGTAACTTGAAAAACAAATTTATGAAAATCTTTCTTATGTTATTTAATAAGTATCATTTGTAAATATATACCCAAAAAAAAATTTAAAAAAAAAAAGAAAAAAAAAAAAACCTTAAAATATAAATACATTTTTTATATTTACAAAATTATTACACTCATTTATGTAATGTTCTATAATATAAAACAAAATATATAGTTCCATTTTCTACACAAAATGTTTTTACTTTTATCTGTACATAATACTACCAATATGCATATGGTTATAAAAATAATATATAAAAGTTAATATATAAAAACTTTATTGAGTGTTCCATATAAAACAAAATAGGGAACACACACATGTCAATATATAAATATATATATATATATGTGTATACCTTTTACAAACCTTATGTGTTAATATTATATATATATATATATATATATATAGACAAATGAACAAATACAAAATAATAATAATCATAACAAATTAGGTTGTAATTTTGTTATATTTCCCTTTTTTTTTTTCGTAAATATTCTTTACATCAGTTTTTAAATATATATATATATATATATATATATATATATATATATATTTTTTTTTTATTTGTCATCATGGGAACACCTGATAACACAGACGAGACATATAATATTACTCTTCATCATCTTGAAAGGGAAAGGAAAATGAGAAATAAATTAGACGTGTCCCATAATAAAGACCCCTTTGATTTAAAGTTGTATCTATATAATGCATGTCTCAATTTTTCAAACACTGATATTTATCAAGAGTATATAAACAGACTCAGTATTAATTCATATAATAATTGTGACTATGATCAGATAAAAAGAAGTTGTTATATTTCGAATAAGGACTTTTTAAAATATTATAATTATAATTTTTATGACAATGATTTTGTACTAGAAATGGATAACCACACTGAAGACACTTCATCTTCCTACCATCTTAATGAAATGAAGGAATTGGAAGAATTAAGTGAATTTGTGATTCATAAAATGAAAAAAATAAAAAAGGAATTTGTAAAAAATGATATTTCAAGGAAACGAAGAAGTGAAATATGTAAATGTACAAGAAACGTATTATGGTCAAAAGAAAAAAGAAACACAGAAAATAATAATTCTTTGTCCATTTCTTATAATAATAATAATAATAATTTATTATCTACAAATTTTCAAAAAGATAATTCGCATTTGTTTTCTACTTTGATTGAAAAAGAAAAAAAAAATAAAAATAAAAAAAAAAATAATTTTTTATACCTATCACATATAGGAGATATAAAAAATGAAGAGTCAATATACCATAATGAATACCATATTACATCAAATTATTTACCGTATTATTTTTTTATGAAGAAAAACAATATATTCTCTAAAACATGTAACCAATCAAGAGAACATTCTTCTATTTCTTATCATATGGATGATTTCTTTTTAAAATGTCAAAGTATAAATAGAATGAAATTAAAAAACTCTGGAAACAGCTACTATTTCTGTATGCTACAAAATATAGAGGAAGCACAAAACGACCCAATTGTTGAAATGTATTATAAATATTTGGATGATGTTATAAAAAAGAAGAGTCGTGGTAATATATATGATAACTATTCGTTGTGCTCAATGTTAGATAATACAAAAAAAAAAAAAAAGAAAAAAAAAATTAAAAAGGATAAAATGAGTAAAAATAAAGAAATGTATGACAAAATAAATATATATAATAACACAAATATATTAAATACAAGTAATCATTCTAGTTATGAAACAGAAATTTATAGTAATAATATTATTAATATTGATGAAGAGAACACATTAGAGAATTATTATATAGATATGGAAATATATAACAATTTACATACATCTGATAATAATAAAAAAAAAGATATAACAAATAAAATAAATGAGCCCAATACACTTGTTCAAATAAATAAAAAAAAAAAAAATATAAAAAGATTAAGTTCTGTTGAAATGGATATATATATTAAAACAATGATGATAAATGAGAAAATAAAATCTAATCAACAAAGAATTGATAAAAGAGATAAATGGAATGCACTCTATCAATTTATGTTTTCTTGTATAGGTGCATCCTTAAGTATATATTTTTATTTAGATTTACCATTATTAAGAACAAAATTTGATTATATTTTAACATGTGTTATTATCTTTTGTTCTTATATATTTATTGGGTTACCATTACTTCAAATTGAATTATCACTCGGACAATTATCACAAGGTTGTATACTAAATAGTTTATCTTTCTTAAAAAAGAAAATAAAAGGTATAGGTCTTCTTTCCTTTATAATATTATTTTATTTGTTAATGAGAAATATGTCTTACAGTATAACCACGCTGGTGATTGCTGTAAATTCTGTGTGGAGACCATTACCTTGGGATATTAAAGAATGTGAAAAAATAAATAAACAACAAACATGTGTAAGCGATATAAAATGTAGGTGGATAGAATGGAAGGAGAAAGATGATATTAAGACGTTTAAAATGTATGATAATATACAATATAAAGATTTATCACAAAATGGTTTATTGGATAAACATCCATATCGTCATAATTTGTCTTATCACAATCCATCAAATGACAAATTACAATTAGATATTTCTCATGTGTCAGAAAAAGAACACAATGAAGATTTAAATATATTTATGTATAGTAAAAAGAGGGAACCTGTACAAAATAATTCACATTCTTGTGTTTCCATATCTACTATGGAAATCATACTTTTCTTTACAAAGAATATATCCTTTGTATGGAAAATTCTATCATTATTTGTTATACTAATCCTATTATATTTCTTATTAAAAATAGAAACAATGTCCTTAAATCAAAGTTTACATTATATCCTTTCAATTTCTTTTATAATTGTTCTTCTACAAATCCTTATATTGTATTATAAGCTAGAACCAAAGGAATATACACAAAATGAGAATATGGCAATAAAATATAATACATGTATATTTTTTAGTAAGGAATATTTTCTACATATAAATTTTTATTTAATTATCAAAATAATTTGTCTTGTATTATTTTCTGTTAATTGTTCCACAGGAATAAATTATATTTTTTCTTCATATACAAATATAGGAGATAATATTATTAAACAGTCATATTATATTATATTAGGTTCCTTTATAGTTACCATAACATATTTAACATATTATTATTTATGTATATTACACATACATAATAATAATAATAATAAAAATAATATTAATGTTTATGATGATGAATATATATTAAATTATTTTATAGACTATTATAATATCTTACCCATAAATATTGCTCATATTGTACAAGAAAAAAAAAATATAATTTTTTCATTTTTAAAAAATAATGTAAAATATCATTATATACCTCATCAAATTATTATATACCTTTTGGTTTTATCAAAATATATACCTTTTTCAAATATGATGTGTTTTTTATATTTCCTATCTTCTTTATTAGTCCTATTAATAACAATAACTATTCATATAAAAGTTATAATAATCACATTGAAAGAATGTAGAAAATTTAGAAAGATCAATAAAAAGAAATTCATTATATATATAATAATAATATATTTTTTTGCTAGTCTTTTAAATATATTTTTCTTTACATCATATATTAGTTATTGGTTTAATTATAATATTATATATAATATTTATTTATTTATTGTTTTTTTTCAAATGATTTCTATAACTTGGGTATATGGTTCAGAATATACATCCAAAAAAATAAATCACCAAAAAATATATTTTTATTATTCTATTCATTTTTTTATATCTATATTGTTATTACCCATAATGATATATCCATATTATTATAATATATATAATAAGAGATATGT
>NC_037282.1:1272500-1300000 GCF_000002765.6 Plasmodium falciparum 3D7
TTCATTCATTTTACATATATTTCTACATATACGAATTAACTTATTTGACGATGTTGAATAAATATTCTCCCTGAAGAATATAGAAGTGAACATATACTAATAAATAAATATATAAATATATATATATATTTTTGAAATAAATCAAAAGAATATTAGAAATATTATATGGATATATAAATAGATATTTATATATTACCACTTTATGCATAATAAAAAAAGTTGGTGAGGGAGAAAAAAAAAAAAAAAAATGAAAAAAAAGATGAACCATTATACAATGAAATTAAGATAAATTATTATTTAATAAATATATATAATATATATGTATTTTTTTTTTTTTTTTATGCCTTTTAAAGTATTCTTCTATAATTCAATAATCAAAATTTATTTTGTGAAATGATATATGACTATTATGTCAAGTTGTCACCATCCTAGAACTGTGTAATATATTAAAATGTTGCTAAATAGATGTTTATGAGAAGTCATTTCTCAATGTAATAATACATATATATATATATATATATATATATATTAATAATGAATTTATGAAATTAATATATAAATAAATTTATTTTTATAATCTTAATTTATAAATATAAATAAAGAAAGAAAAAAAAAAAAAATTCAATATCTTCATATATACATCATTAAACAATAACATATATTATTATATATATATATATATAATTTTTTTTTTTTTTTTTTTTTTTTTTGGAGATTTGAGAATTGAAGAAATTATAGAATAAAGCTTTTATAAAATTAAGTATATACGTCATAAACTGAACAATATTTTATAAAACATACAATTTTGAACATTTTCATGATATTTATGAAATATATGTTCACCTTTTCAATTCTTCAATTATATATATATTTCATTTTCACAATTTTATATTTTTAATATAATCAATGATAAATATAAGAAAAGTGCTTCTTCCCAGTTGTGTTATTACTAAAAGTTTTTTGAATAATTATTACAAAAGGCTTATAACATATTATACAAAAACACATGAATATATAAAAATTGAGGATGGAAATTTGAACAATAGAAAAGATATGACTAACGTTAAATGTAAAATTGGAATTAGTAATTATGGAACTCATAAACTAGGAGAAATAGTATACGTGGATGTAGCACATAATATAAATGATCATGTTAAAAAAGGAGATTGTATAGCGACAATTGAAAGTGTCAAGAGTGTAGGAGATGTATATACTCCTGTTAGTGGTAAAATTATAAATATAAATAATAAGATAATAGATAACGTGAATTTAATGAATGAACAATCAGAAATAGATGGATGGATTATGGAATTAGAAACAAATCAAATAAATGAAAAAGAAATTATGAATATTTCGGAATATGAAAAAATGTGTGAAGAAGAAGAACAAAATGAAGAAAAGAAAATACAACAAAATGAAATTAATTGTATGGAAGAAAAAAATAAAAATAAAATTTTTGATATAAATGATATGAAAAACATTGAAAATAAAGGGCAAGGGGGGAAATAAGGAAAACATATGAAAGGTAAGGAGTTATAAAAAAAAAAAAAAAAAATGGATTATGCTTAATTTATTTGACAGCTCAAAAATTCTACAATATGGAAGTAATATATCAATTGTAAAATCATTATTTAATTTTTTTTTATGATAAACAAACACGATTGTAGAATTGAGCGGTTTAATATATCCTATATTTAGGTAAAATACATTTAACATTAATGGATATAATATGAAATATTTTTTGGAATCCATATATAAGATAAAAGTTCTATGTATATTTTTTTGTTGTATATTATAAATTGAAATTATGAATTAAAATAATAATTAACCTAAATGTGGTATTATTAAAGGAAATTAACTAAACGTTATAAATAAATAAATATAAATATATATACATGTATATTTTATTTTTAATTTTAATAATTTTGTCATGTTTATTATATAACTTCATATTTAATATATTTCTATTTATACTCGACTTTTTTCTTGTATTTATTTTTTTTTTTTTTAATGTCATTATTTTTTAATTTTTTTTTTTTGTCTTTTAAATTTATACACGTGCATATTTAAATTGTATGTAAATAATATATATATATATATATATATATATATATACATAATGTTGTAATTTAATCATTTTCACATTTAATAGAATTAAAGAAATTTTATGAAGTTTGTATTTAATATAAAAAAGAATGTAAATATGTAAATATATATATATATATACTAATTTATTTTTTATGTTATGTTAGTTGGATTGTTTAATAACATTATGAAAATATTTTCATAAATATCCAAAAAAAAAAAAAAAAAAAAAAAACATATATATATAAATAAATGTACATAAATAATATATTATATATATATATTTATTTATATGTTTTATATTTATGAAAAATAAAAACATAACCATTTTTGCATATACACATACATGTTTTATTATTTATCATTTCGATTTATTTTTAATATTACGCACTACTACAACTTATTTTTTCTTTTAAATTTAAATTAAAAAAATGTCCACAAAAAAATGTGATACGTGTATAATTTTTTTATTTTAAAGATAAATTTATATATATATATATAAAAAAAAAATAATTTTGGTAGATATATGAATACGTTATAAAATAAATATATATATATAATATATTTATGGAACATTAAATAAAAAAAAAAAAAAAAAAATTTTACATTTTTACAAATCTTATATACGATAATTTAAAATGATATAAAAATTCTGAAGAAAAAATAACATTTTTTTTTTTCATCATTATTTTTATATAAAGAAAATATAGCATATTGTTTTACCATTAATTATTTTTAAATAATGGACATATCATATTTTATAAATATTTGAAGGCATATTTTTCCATTATTTTTTAATTTTTTTCGTGTTTCTTTGTGTTTTTGTTTTTATTTTTATTTTTATTTTTGTTATTTATTTTATTTTATTGTGTTTTCTTTTGTTTCCTTTTCTTTTGTGTTGCTTTTTTTTTTTTTTTTTTTTTTTTTATTGAACAGATTGATAATACAACATAATTAAAAAAGAAAAAAAAAAAAAAAAAAGTTAAAAATGTGTTGCTGTTTATGTGGATTATTAATTTCTGCTTTGGTGGCTCTAATAGTACTATTAATTATGAATGGAATTATAAAATTGTATTGATATATACAAATCCTTTTTTCCAAGATGGAAAAAGACAACTGTTTTGCTGATGTAAATATATATTCTAATGTAACATAAATACAAATGGATGATAATGTAAAATGTTATATGTGCTTTTGTTAAATATTAAACCCAAAGATGGAAATTTTATCATGTACATATACCGTTGAATAATCCAAAAAATATATAAATATGTATAAATATATATATTAAAAAGAAGAATTATACAGTTTTTAAAATTAAAAATATAAAAATATACTATAAATTATGAAATGAAGAAATTATAAATGTGGAATCAACTATTTTTTTTTTTTTTTACATATATAAAATAAATAAATATAGGAATTTTAAATAAATATGAATTAATATATATATATATATATAAATATATATATATATATATATATATATAAGACATTTATTTTTTATTTTATTTTATCATTTTTATATATTTATAGCATTAATTAGCTTGAGAATTATATTTCTTTGTTTATATATATAGATATATATATATATATTTTTTTTTTTTTTAAATTAACAACTCTTTGTATTTTAATAAAAACTAAGAACGTTTTTATTTATATAAATTAATTTAAACATAGAAATATTGGAAAGGTTATAAATTATAAAATAGCAGTTTTTTTCCTTATTCTTATTTTCGTAAATATGAATCAAATGTTTCATTTTTTAATAAAAATTTAAAATTTTTTAATAAAAATGAAAAAAATAAAAAAATAAATAAATATATATATAATATTATATTAATCATAACATATATTTTTTTTTATTTATATTTACTTTAATAATTAAAAACTCATAATGACTTCATAATTCTATCATGATGTAAAAAGTCATGTTATAGAAATATAATCTTGGGGTGAAATAATTTATAGATGAAATGATAAAATATGAATTTATATTGTGAGAACATATTAATATTGTTAATTATACATATAATATATATATATATATATATATATATATAATTTATTTTATTGTATATTTATTATTTAATATTATAAAATGGTATATTTATTTATATATGCATATTATATGGGTGTTTCTTGTTTAATATTCAAAAATAAGAGGCTATAAATATAAACATTATATTATATATATATATATTTTATGTATATAATATTTACTATGTACAATATATATAATGTTAATGGGGAAAAAAAAAATAAGAAACATATTATATTTTTTTTTTTGTTCGTTACAAAAAAGAAATTAAGGTATATAGAAGTTGTATTTTTTATTTTTCATTAATGGTATATATATTATATATATAGTAACAGCTAAAAAAAAAAAAAAAAAAAAAAAATTATATATATATATATATATATATATTTATATTATTATTATGTAAATGTTGTTATAATATATAAAATTATATTTTTACTTATATTTATGATAAAAACATTCAATATATATATATATATATATATATATATATATATATATATATATTTCCTTTTCTATATTATTTAATTTTTTAAATGTAAAATTTTAGGAATAGAGAAAAAAAAAAAAAAAAAAAAATCTATCTCTTGACATTTACATTATTATACATTAAAAGAACTATATTAAAAATGAAAAATAAAAAAGTAACGTTGAATATTTAAAAACGTACATAAAATTATTTGATTAACGTGTTTCATGTTTTGCAAAATCCAATAAATATGAAAGAAAACATATTTGATACTAAGAAAAAAAATAATAACAGGAAAAGGAATATCATAAGATCTGCTAAATGGAACAACAAGAATAGCAAAATAGAATTATCTAAGAAAAGAGATTCAAGTAATAAATATAAAAGCATTTTGAAGTATTATAAAAATGAAAATAAAACAAATAAATTTATTGATAAAAGGAAAAAAAATAAATGGTTTCATAAAAATAGGAAACTTCAAAAGAAGAATATTTTTAATTTGAATGATGATGTTTTATTTAAAGAAAGACATATAAGTACAAATGATTTTATACATTCTGATAATTCTTTAAAGGAAACTGATCAAGAAAATCTGAATGATAATAAAAAAAAGGGGAATAAGAAATATAATGCTATGTTGGATAAAATCGAAGAAAAAAAGTTATGGAAATTAAAAAAATACGAAATAAAAGAAAAGTTACGTAAATTTGATGAACATTTTGATGAAATTCAAAAAAATGTTCTTGGTCTAAATGGAACCAAAGGGGGAGCAAAACATAGTATGGTTATAGAAAATAACAAGAATAAATTAAATAAGGTTATTCATGAATCGAAAAAGCGACAAAATTTTGAGATTCATGCTTCCCATAAAGGGATAGGCGCAGAAAAAGGAAAACAGAATTGTTATGATGATGGTGACGATGAACATTTCGATGATGACGACGATGAACAATTAGATGATGGTGACGATGAACAATTAGATGATGACGACGATGAACAATTAGATGATGACGACGATGAACAATTAGATGATGACGACGATGAACAATTAGATGATGACGACGATGAACAATTAGATGATAGTGACGACGAAATTTATGATAATCAAAAGGAATATTCGCATGATGATGAAATGTACAACGATGAAAAAAATGTAGATAAAGCTAACTATCCTAAAACTACCAGTGATTCACAAAATGAACTTACGAATTATAATAGTTATCATACGGACAATAGTGATAATGAAGAAATTACAAAATTATTTAATAAAGAAACATTACGCTCCAAAAAAAAAGGGTCAAATGAAAATATATCAAAAGAGAAATTAAATGAATTATTGGAAAAATACAAAATTGGTGATAATATAAATATATGTAATCATTTTATTAATAATACAGAAGAAGAAAAGCAAAATATACCTATATATATATATATAAAGAATAAAGAATATGATATAAAAGATGTAATATTATTACTTGATGATTACCATTTTGAAACTCAGCAAAAAATTTTATACAGAATTTATTATATAAATATGTTTAATAAAAAAGGGACGAAAAGTATTTATCACTTTTCCTTTTTTTTCTCATTAATTGATTATTTCATATTAAATATTTATAAATGTTTAAAATATAATATAAAAGTATGTGAACTATTAGGATATTATAAAGATATAATTGTAAAATATTGTCATGAAATGAAAGCTGAATTTTATTTATATATATCTTTTTTACTTTTAATTGTATTTTCGAAAATTCAAAGAAAAATAAAAACAAATATTTTTTTTAAGAAAAAAAAAAAAATTTTACAAGATTATGTAATATTAAATGAGGATAATGCAAATAGAAAAATTGATGTATATATATACAGAAGGATATTAAAAAGTGTTGATATGTTTTCTTCCATATTCGAAAATTATAATAATGAAAATATATATATTTCAAATATCCATTTTGCTGTACTATTTTTAACCTTAACAGTTTATCCTATAAATAATTTTATTGATGATAATAATATGTCTAATGTAGTCGAGAATAAAATATTGAATCCTCAGAAAAATTTAATAATTAATAATAATCCTTTTTTAGATATTAATAAAAATAATATAAATGATGAGAAATTATTATATAAAATGAATTATTTAAAACAAGATATAAATAATATAAATAATTATAATCAACAAAAACATCCGATTATATCTTTTATTATAGAAATATTGGAATTGTTGTTTTATAATCATTTTTATACAAACAATGCTAATTTATTAAATTTAAAGGATTATCAAAAATATGATTGGGTATTTAATATGAATACTTATGAAAATTATCATAATATCGAAGCATGCTTAAAAAAATTGGAGGTATATTATTCATTTAGTTCTTTTGAAGATGTTATATGTGAAAACAATAAGGGAGGAAAAGAGTTTGAACATAATGAAATAAATAATGAAATTGTAAATGATCTTGGAATATTTTATAGGAAAAAAGAATTCAAAAATTCATTAATTTTATTAAACTTGTATAACATAATTATGGAAAATACTTTAGAATATAATCCTAGTTTTTTTTATTTGTCCTTTAAAATATTAAACACGTTATTGTATAATCATATAACAAGTATTAAAGAGGGAATTCTTGACAAAAATAAGATACCCCATGTGTCTGAAAAGGAAAAACAAAAAATTCAAACAATTAACAACAGCAACAACAACAACAACAATAATAATAATAATAATAATAATAATAATAATATTAGTAATAATATGTATGATAAATTCGATTTATCTTTTATTATTTTTAAAAACATATTTTTCTTTTTGAAAATTTATATAGATAATGATATTAATATATACATATTAATAAACCATGTTATTATTCCAAGTTTGTTTTATCTGTATATGAATTTCTTAAAATTTATAGTCACAAATCATATTAAATTAGATTTTATAAATATTATAAATGTTGCTAAAAATATTAATATTAAAGAAGGAAATGATTTCTTATTTGAAGAAGATAAAACATATGAACTGTATCAAAAATATTTAATTATATTATTATATATATTTAAATTAATTGAATATTCACAAAATCATGATATCAAACCAATCATACATAAAACTACTACAGAAGGAAACATTTCTTTCTTTACTCCCAAATATGCAAATAACCAAAATCCAAAAGATTTTATTTTTATGCAAAATAATCAAACCAAATTGGCTGAAATGAAAAGTATAAAAAAAAAAATGAAGCAACAGAGAAAGTTTGATTATAACGAGGTAATAAAAATATGCACACATATAAGTTATTATAAATATATATATATATATATATATATATTTATTTATTTATTTATTTATATATGGTTACATTTAATTATTATTTTTATTTTTGTAGATGAAGAAGGAGAACAGTTATATCTTGGCTCTAAAAGCAAAAGATGAACGAGACAGGAAAAGAAGAAACCAAGAGAAATACAAGAAAATTAAATTGATGGCACAAAAAGATGTAGAAGAATATAATAAAATGAAAACATATACACATTAAAATGAAGAAATATAAATACCTATCCAGGATATTTTTATATTTATTTTTATAAAATTTTTTGTAATTATAATTTTTTTTTTTTTTTTCATTTAAAAAATAACATATATATATATATATATATATATATATATATATATATATTTATATTTATATATTTATATATTTTCATATACGACATACTTTTAAATTCGAAAAAAAAAAAAATCCTTAATATCTATGTTTCAATAATTGTCATTATAATAGTTGTATTACAATTAAGAATAATAATGATGAAAACGTTGAATGTTTTTTAAAATATAAAAATTAGAAAAGTTATATTATTTTAAATATATACATATATTTATTATATTCTAAGATTTTTTTTAAAATATGAATAATAATTAATATGTATTATTAAATGAAAAAAAATATATAATATTTATATATATATATATATATATTAGGACAAACAATATTCACACGGACATATTATAATTATATAATATAATTAAAATATATATTATGGTAAAAACGCGGTTAGGTATTGTAGAAATATATTTTTATAAGTAGAAAAATTAATAAATAAACACACATATATATATATATATATATATATATATATATATTTAATTACATATATATGTATGTCCCATATTATTTTTATGTATCATTTATCGTTTCCATCATAATTAAAATCTTCGTTAAGCATGTTACGAATATCCTTCAATTTTAATCCACACCATTCATATTTATTTATATATATAGGTGTGTAGCGTTTTTCATAAATTCTATTTTGTACAGATATATGTTCTGATACCTTATTAATATGTGTTTTAATTTTTAAGATACTACTAATATTTTCATGTACATCTTCAAGAAAGGTGCTGCAAATTAAATCTCTCCAACCGTTTCTTTTTAGTAGGCCGAGATTTTCCCTTTCCTCCCTTTTGGGTATCATATAATACATATAAAGTTCACTCAAACCTATTAAACAATAAAAAAATATATGAACATTTTGTAAAAAAAAAAAAAAAACACCATATATATGTAGGTACATATATATATATATATATATATATATATATAAATATATATATTATGTTTATTTTTGGTACCTATTATACGCTCATAGGATTCTTCAGAATCATCGGGAATAGATTTCATACATTTGCAAGGACAACTATTAGATAACTCTGTCGTTTTCCCCACGTTTTCCTTTTTCATATTTTCTAAATCATAATGAACAGAATAATTATCTGTATCATAGTGCATATTTAAACACATATACTTGTATGAACATAAAATTAAATAGCACTGTCTTGGAAATATATCAATATCACTAAATATTATATACAAAAATTTGTTATTACTATCTTTAGAAGATAATGATGTATTATCGTTACAATTATTATGACCTTTCATATTATTACATGTGTTGATATTGTCTTGCTTATTTTCATTATCTTTGAAAAGGTTCTCATTATAATTTAAGGCATATGCACACTCTTTATTAAAATTTAAAAGATGGGTTAAAGGATATTCATATGTAGAATAGTTTGAGAAATATGCTTGTTCTAATTTGATAATATTGTTATGAGAATTATTAATATTATCATTTTCATGATGATCGTTCTTGATTTTTTCCATATCTAATTCATTTAATCTATCATAAAAACTTTTTTTTTTTTTTTTTTTTTTTTCGGAATTTTTGAATTCACACATTTCAGAATTCATATTTTCTAACCCTTCCCCCTTTACAGAATTGACCATATTTATATGATCTTTATCATTTATATCATTATGTAATATTCCTTTACTATTTAAAAATGCTTCTAAAATAACCCTTGGTAAGAATGCACACAAAATGTAATAAGTAGATTTTGTATTTAAAAATGGATGTGCCCATATACATTTTATGTTTAATTCTGATGTATTATCTAGATATTCAATTAAACATCCACATATAACTTTTGACACCTTAATAATTTTTCCATCTGTTTCTCTTTCAAAAGAATTTGTATTTAACGTTATAATAATACCAGAGAAATCTTCTAATAATATATCATCATAACATTTAGAAATATTTTCTAACATATTTTGTTCTAGTTTTAATAATTGAAAAGGCAAATTTTTATTTCTAATATCATCTCTTTTATTAATTGTATTTTCTACATAACTCCAATTTCCTAACATTTTCTCATGTAATAATTGACGCTTTCTATACATACAGGAATATTTGAAAAAACTCAAATTATTACTTAAAATTAAGTCTATTTTTTTTTCTTTTATTTTTAGGTTTGTTATTACCTCTTTTAATTTTCTGTATTTTATTTCTTCATTATCTATATTTGAGAATTGTATATAATTTTCTTCTTCTAAATTATTATGTATTAAATCGTTTATAAGTTGATGAATAAAAGAATTTTCATATTTATCAAAATATTCTGATTTTTCAGAATTTTGTATTTCCTTCTCTACATCATAATCAATTGGTCGGTATTGTTCTTTGTTTGTTTGTTTATCATTCTTGTTGTACTCACTTGTATTATTCTTGTTATCTCCATATGTACAATTATTTAGATCCATAAAAGTGCATGTAGTAGCATCGTCAATAACTTCATCTTTTTGTTGATCGTTAAAAGTATCATTCATATTAGAGAATGTTTTCATATTTTTCTCATTGGATTCGTTGTTTTCATTTGGTACATTTGGTTCATTTGGTACATTTGATTCATTTGATTCATTTGGTACATTTGATTCATTTGATTCATTTGGTACATTTGATTCATTTGGTACATTTGATTCATTTGGTTTATTTGATTCATTTGGTTCATTTGGTTCATTTGGTTCATTTGGTTCATTTGGTTCATTTGGTTCATTTGATTCATTTGGTTCATTTGATTCATTTGATTCGTTTGGTTTATTTCTGTTAATGTTTTCAAATATGTTCATAAACTTATTAAATTCCTTTTCTATTAATTCCTTAGAACTATCACTCAAATAATATAAGCTATCATCGTTAATGTTATTATCATTTAATATATCTTCAGTTTGTCTTTTTCTTCCTCTTCTTTTTCCTACATGTACTTCTATTTCTTTTTCTAATTTTTTTTTCCTTCCTCTTCTTCTGGGTACCTTTTCTTTTGTTTCAGCATTTACATCAAGAGATAAATCCGGATCTTTATGTGTGGAATTTTCTTTATTTTCTTTGTCTTCATTTTCTTCTTTTAATACAGATGATATGTCATTTTTATTAACAACTGTTTCATCCTTTGTCGTAAGAATTACATTTCCTTTATCCGTTTGGGAAGATATGTTTTGTTCTTTATTTTGTTCATCTCCATCTGTATTTAGCACCATATTATTTGTTACTTTATGATCAATACATATATCATTATTATTAATATTGTCATTATTGTTATTGTCATTATTAATATTGTCATTATTATTATTTTCATTATTATTATTTTCATTATTATTACTATCATTATTATTATCATGTTCATCATTTTGTTGTTCTTTTTGTTTATCTAGATTATCATGTGACAGTTTTCTTTCTTCTCCATCTTGTTCTTCCGAAATATTTTTTTCCTTTTCAGCATATTTCTGTAATGTTTTAAAAACAATTTTGTAATCATTAATAATATCGACAATTTTCTTTTTTTTCTGCATAAGTATTTTTAAATCATTCGGAATATTAATAGGTAACTTTTCAATTTTTAAATGTAAATTATACATTTTAAAAAATCGGTTTGTTTCTTTAATTAATTTTTTTCTTTGTTCAATAGCAAAATGAGGTAATTTGGAATCAACGTTATTTTGTTGTTTCATTTTTTCGTTTATGTCATTTAATTCTTGTTCATTTAAAATATTTTTTTCTTCGTCTTTTTTTTCTTCTTGTTCTTTACTTGATACATATTCTTGTTTGAGAAAATTGAGGGTTTCGTTTCTGGGTAGAGCATCCTCTTTAGTATCATTAATTATGTTATCACTTTTTATGCTTTCAGCATATTCCATGATTTCAACATTTTGGATATTTAACAGATTATTGTTATTGTCATTGTTATTTAGTTCATCTTTTATATATTTATTTAAATCTTCGTGTGGAATATCGATTATATTTATATCTTTATCCATATTACCATTTGAGTTGTTGAAATTTTTCATTTCTGTTTCAAAAACTTCATTCGAAACATTAGCCACTTCTACTTGATTCTCCAAATGTTTATCACTTAAGTTTTCTTTTTCTTCTAGAACATTTTCAATAGCCTCAATTTTAAATGGTTCATTTTTATATTGAGTATTGTCAGGTTGGGCATTTTGAGTTTGTACATTGTCAGGTTGGGCATTTTGAGTTTGTACATTGTCAGGTTGGGCATTTTGAGTTTGTACATTGTCAGGTTGGGCATTTTGAGTTTGTACATTGTCAGGTTGGGCATTTTGAGTTTTTACATTGTCAGTTTGGATATTTTGAGTTTGGATTTTTTCATTTTGTGCCTTTTCAGTATGTACATTTTCAATTTGGATATTTTCATTTTGTGCTTTTTCAGTATGTACATTTTCCATTTGTACATTTTCCATTTGTACATTTTCCATTTGTACATTTTCCATTTGTACATTTTCAGTTTGTACATTTTCAATTTGTACATTTTCCATTTGTACATTTTCTACTTTAACCTTATCAGATTGTACATTTTCTATTTTAACCTTATCAGATTGTACATTTTCTATTTTAACCTTATCAGATTGTATATCTTCAGTTTTCTTTTTTTTTCTGCCTTTCTTTCGTTTTTCCATATTAGTTTGTTTATTTTCTTCTTTTTCCTCTTCTTCATTTTCTCTTAACAAATGAATAACCTCCTCTGAGTTGTTTTCATTTGATTTTTGCAAATCATCATATATATTCTTTTTTCTTTTATTTTTCTTCCTCTTGTCTCGCTCATATTCCTGATCAGTTTTTATATCATCTTCAGAATTGATCATGTTATTTTTTTTATTTGTAGCATACTCAAGAAGTTTATTTAAATTTTCTTCATTTGTACTTACACTAGCATTATCAGAACATTTTCTTTTTTTAGCACTTGTATTTTCACAATCAAAATAGATGCTTTCTGAAATATTTATATTTTTCATAAGGCTTTTATTATGGTTATCTTGTGTATATTTTTTAATTTCGTTTATTTTATCTACATTTATATCATTAGACATATTTGCATTTAAAAGTTTCTGTATATTTTTGTTTAATTCTTCTAGTTCGTTTGTTTCTTTTTTCATAGAATCTTCATCAAAGAAATAATTTTCCATATTTTCTTTATCACTAGTGTTTACTGAATTTTTTCTTTTTTTCCCTTTTTTCTTTAAATTCCAATGTTCACTGGTATTATAATATTGGTCAAATTTATTTTTGAAAGAACTAAATTTCTCGGCAAAAATTCTCATTTGTTTGTAACATTTTTCTATAGTGCTTTCATCAATCATAGGAACATTTTTATTACTAATTTGTTTTGTTCGTTGTTTTTTTTCTTTTTTCAATAAGTGTGTATTTCTTCCATGATGATCATATGATTTGTTGTCATAAATATTATTTGATGTTTTGTTATTTTGATGATTCTTTTGTTTCTCTACATTTTCCTTTTTTTCTACTACTTCTTCATTTTGTTCTTCTACTTCTTCATTTTTATCATCTTCCTCTTCTTCTTTTTCTTCGCCATCTTTTTCTATCTCTTCATCTAACTCTTCAAAATCACCATAAGTATCATTTTCCTTTTGTTTTTCTTCCTTTTCTCCTTCCCTTTGTTCATGTTCATAATTTTCATTCGTTTTTCCTTTATAATTATTCATTAGAAATTTTTTTTTGAGCATGTATTTTTGTCTCATTTCTTTTTTTTTCCTTTTCTCTATTAAGTTTTTAAAAATTTCATCAATACGGTTGATTTTTTTTTGTTGCTGTCCATAATTATTTAAAGATGTGTTTTTGTTTTTATCATATACTGCAGTATTTTTCCTTTCTACGTTTTTGAATATATATTTGTTTTTTCCTTGGTTTTTAGATGGTGTTTCTTTTTTATGAAATTGAATATTGGAAGAATCATCAAGTATATTATATTCATTCATACTATTATTACTATTATTATTATTATTGTTGCTACTATTACTACTATTATTCTTCTTATTATTATTATCATGATCATATTGTCCCTTTGTGAGAATATCCTCATTCAATAAATCATTATTTAAATTATCTTCCTTCAAATTATTTTGATTCCTATCTACATTTTTTTTCTTTTTTTTTTTCCCTCCTTTTGTTTCTTGTGCTACATTTGTATTATTATGTTCTTGTTCATATTGCAAATTCATTTTTTTTTCTTCATCCACCTTGTTAGGTGTGTTTTTATTTTCTTCCTTATAATCATCTAAACTTTCAACTTTCTTAGTTCTACTATTCTCATTTTTATTTTTGTCTGTTATAAAATTACATATATTTTGTATATTGGAAGCCATAAGTTTTCTTTTTGTATATTTTCTTTTTACAAAATGTAAACTATGTTTCTTATTTATTTTTATATAATTATCTATTGACAACATATTTTCTTTTTGATATAATTTGGTATATTTCATTTTTTTACTAAACTCTGGCATATCCTTCTCATTACTATCCAATTTCTTCTGTCCTTTGTTTTTAAGGTTTTTCTTTTTGTGATTACTGTTTGATTCTTCTTTTCTTTCTTTATTCTCAGAAAAGAAATAGTTCAAATCTTTTTCTTGTTTATATGTATCATTCGTCATTCCAACGATTCTTTTGTTTCCCACGGTGGAATTGTTTTCCTGGGTAGATTGTCGGTTAATATTATCATCATCATTACGATTACTATTAGTACTATTATTATTGTTGCTTTTATTATGATTGTTATTATTATTATTGGTATTATTATGATTGTTATTATTATTAATGTTCGGGTTATCCTTTTTAAAAGTGGAAAATACTCCTTTTATTTTTTTCATAAAATATTTTTCCATTATTACATATAAAGGAAAATAGCATCTAGATTAAAACCAGAAAAAATAAAATATAAATAAAGCAAACAAAAATAAATAATATATATATATATAATATGTATGTATTAATATATAAATATATATTTTATAAGTTTAATATATATATATATATACATCGATTTCACTATTTTTAAGAAATATATAATAAATTCTTACAAAGAATTATTATACATTCTAAATTTGATCTCACATATATTGTATATATAAAAATGTGTAAAAGGGAATTTTAAAAAAAAATAAAATATGATAAAAAAATACAAGTCAATAAAAATAAATATATATATATATTTTTACATATGATATTTATTTTATTCATTTTTATGTGAATATTCGTAAATAATATTTTTACATATATATTATATATATATATATATATATATATATATATATATATATAATATTTTATTAGATTTTTTTTTTTTTTTTTTTTTTTTTTTGTGTATCTTTATTGCACAATATAATAATTTAAAAAATAATATAAATTGAAATATTAGAAGTATAATAAAATATTATATCATAGATATGATAAAATAAACAAAATTATTATATATATAAATCATATATATATTATATATATATATATAATAAGTGTATATATTTATTAACAAAGAATAAAAATATGGTTATTATAATGCAACTATTTTTTATCCTTGATATATGTATTATCATATGCATATAATTATATAATACACATATGATTCTTCAGAACATAAAAAATAAATAAATGAAACAAAAATGTGTAAATAAAATATATATAAATAAATACCTATATGGCGTACTATTATCATAGTATATTAAGGAAGAAAGAAAAAAAAAAAAAAAAAAAAAAAAAAAAAAAGTTAAAAGAAATAAAAATGAATGAAAATATTTTATAAATGCTTATAATATTAAAAGTAATTTTAAATGATATAATAATATATATATATATAAGGTTTGTATTTTTTTTTTTTTTTTTTTTTTTCTTTTCATTCTAGTATTATTTGTATTCGAACATATATTTACAGATTACTATTGTTATTTTATATATTTATTTATATATTTTCTTAATTCGATTAATAATTTTATTAAATGTATTTTTGTCATTCGAATAATATTATAATATAAAACTAGAATAAATTAAATTATAATAATAAGAAGAAGAAAAAAAAAAAAAAAACTTATTTCCAAATAAACACATAAAAGTTATATCTTTTTTTAAGATAAAGCTTTGATCTTAATATTTATGTATTATTTGATAAAAACATAAATAGGATTAAAAAAAAAAAAATTAAATTTTCAAACTTTTTTTTTTTTTTTTTTTTTTTTTTGTTTCCTTTTAAGCAAGAATGTAATGATATTAAATTATTGAATTATATTCTTCCTTCCACCTCCAAAAAAAAAGAATGGAAAAAAAAATAATAAAAGCTTTTTTAATACATAAATATATAAAATCGAATTAGTACAATATAAATGTATAAATAAAGAATATAATATACATTTATTATATATTTATGTACAGATTATAATATATATATTTTTAAAAATTATACACATATTTATCAGAATGTGTTTACATATATAATATTGAAAGTATGTATATTTCTTCAATATAACCTTTGTAATAAATCCTTAGAGTAAAAATAATTATGTGTGAATATTAAATATATTTATCTTTTCTTTTCTGTTTAAATATTAAATGGTTTGTTGAAAGAAAAACATGGTAACTTATAATTGTAAACATTATACAAATTATATATAATATTTAACTTGTCAACATGAGCATACTATTTCCTGGTAACATAATTCCATATATATGATTTTTGAATTTTTCCTTATGTGATGGAACAGAGGAAAAACAGAGATAAAATAAAATAAAATATATAACACGTAATAATTATATATATGTAAAATAACCAATGTTTGATTTAATTTCACGATACATCCTATTTTGGTTGTTTTTTTTATTATCATTTAAAAAAAAAAATGTTATTCTAACAAATAAATAAATATATATATATATATATATATATATATATATATACATTTTTATGTTTTAATATTTGTAAAAAATGAATAACATATTTTTGATGGACAGGTTTAGGTTAAAAAATAAATCTAATGAAATATAAGTGTGCATATAATATATATATATATATATATATATATATATATATATATATTTAAATTTGTTAGATCAATTGTTTATTTTTTCTTTCTTTTTGTTTTTCTTTTTTTTGTAAGTTTTCCTTCCAAGAAATAATAGTGCATTATTCATTTTAATAAATATAAAATATGAAATAAATAAATATATATATATTTTTAAATATAAATAAATATGAATTAATTCGAATAAAATAAAAGCATGTAAATATTATTTATCTGTATATATGTTTTATTTTATTATTTTTTTATTGTGCTCCTAAATGGACAGAAATTGTAAAGGTTTAGGAATATAATTGAAAATATAATTACAACATGGAGCCAATTAAAAAATAAAATATGTGAACAAAAAAAATAAATGAACATATATATATATATGAAAAAATATACGAACAAATAAATGAACATATATATGTGAAAAAATTATATGAACAAATATATATAGATAATTTATGAATTTATATCTTTTTAGGTTTAAAATTATAATATGCACTTAATATATAACCACAACGAATAAGGCAATATATTTTTATTAAACAGTTATGTGTCTTCCCTTTGTATTATTTTGTCTTCTCAGTAAAAACAAAAATATGATGTTAATTGTTTTAATATAATAATATATAATATGCAATAATATATTATATATATATATATATGTATGTATTAATTTGTCCTTTAATTTGTACGCAATGAGTAATCTTAAAAATGACATGTTTATATCTAAAAAGAAGAGAAAATTTTATTACAAGAAAAGTTCCAGATTTGTAAGATTTTTGTACAGTTTTGTGAAGTGGTATAAAATGGAACGAGTAGTTGGTCCTGTATGGATAAATAAATATTCATCGATGATATATTTTTTAATGTTTTTATTTATATTAAATTTATCAGTTGGTATTTTAATATTAATATTAAGTTCAAAATATATAGAATGTAGAATCCCATATGAATATAAGGGTGAAACCTTTACTAAGTATTCGATTGTAAAAGTAACCCCAGAACAATGTAAAGGTCAAAAGAATTTAAAAGAATTAAATGGAAATATAAATGTACATTATGAAATTCTTGGAATGCAACAAAATCATTATAAATTTGTAAGTGGTATGAAAAAAGAACAGTTGAATGGAAATATATTTTTAAAAAAAGAAGAATTAGAAGAATGTTATCCTTTAATTACTTTTTCAGAAGGAAAAAAAAAAAAAAAATTATTACATCCATGTGGTATATTCCCATGGAATGTATTTACAGATAGTTATATTTTTTATGATAAAGAACCAGATGAAGTTCCTTTTCCAACACCTTTACCTTTAAAACAAAATGTAGAAGAAATAACTATAAAATATTATAGACAATTTTATAAAAACCCATCACCTCAAAATGTACAATTATATAAAGATCATATATATTTCTGGATGGAGCCAGACATACAATATGAACGATTACAAGAAAATAAAGAAACAAATGAAAAGTTACTTGTATTACCACAAACATTAAAATATAATCAAGCAGGAAAAGCTATAGAAAACAGTCATTTTATTAATTGGATGATACCATCTGCGCTTAATTATATTAAACGTTTATATGGTAAATTATATATCCCTTTGAAATTTCCTTTTTATATTTATATAGAAAATAATTTCAAAATTAATGATACAAAAATTATTGTTATTTCAACTTCGCAATATTATATGAGAACATTTTTAATTGGTTTCATTTTTATAATCATTTCGATAATAGCTTTGATATTATGTATTTTTTATCTTATAAGAATGAATAAATATGAAAATAAATGAAATAGTAGCGTTAAAAAAAAAAAAAACATAAATATAAATAAATAAATATATATATATATATATATATATATATTGTAAATGTGGTCACATATTTTTTAAAAAATAATTTTTTATTAGTTTTTTAAAATTTTTAAAATGTATTATTTCGATACACATTTAATAACCAAAAGAATTCATAATAAAATTCAGACAAAAAAACGTTTTATCACATTTAATATATATATTAAAATAATTTTTTTTTTTTTTTTTTCCTTTTTTATTCTGTCTCAATATGTATAATTTTTGTTGTATATGTAATTGTTATCTATATCATGTCAATTTTTTATTTTTTTCATTTTTTTTAATAAAAAACAAAAAAAATGAGATGAACAAAAAAAAAAAGAAAAAACATTCACATTTATATAGTTTTATTTATTAAGTATTATATTATTATTTCTTTTCTTTTTTTTTTTTTTACTAGCATGCATGGTATTTTATGTATTATATGCAACTATCAAAACTTTTAAATAAACCAAATAATTTGTTTCTACATAAAAGATCAAATTATAAATGTATTTGATATTATACGAGTAAAACACATCACAGATAAAAAATATATATATTATATATATATATATATATATATATATATATGTATATGCATATGTCAGCTTATTATAATTTATTATATTTTTTCGAATTAATCCACGATTTTTTAATCAGATCCCTTTTTTGTTTTTTTAAATATACATGTTATTTCATTATATATATATATATATATATTTTTTTTTTTTTTTTTTCTTTTTTCACGTGCATGCCATTTAAGTATTAATGAGGTGTGTTGGGAAACAGAAGAAAAAAACAAAATAATAAATAAATAAATATGAAAAATATAAATTGATCTATATGTACAAAATTCTCAACATTATAATAATTTTTAATAGATGATGAAAAAAAGATTATATTATTCAAAAATTTTTCCTTTTTTGTATATAAAAACTTATGGTTTATAACTAATATTTTTTTATTTCCACATAAAAAAAAAAAAAAGAGCAAAACGTTTTAACGTATACGTCTATAATTGAGAATTACATATAAATATATAATATAAATATTTATTTTATATGTAGATATAATTTATTTATCTGTTTATAATATTATTGAAAGCTTTTTTTTTTTTTTTTTTTTTTTTTTTGTTTTTTCATGTTTTCTCTTATTTTATTAATTTTGATTTATTTTATATGATCAAATAAATGTGTTTAAATATTTTGTTCATATTTTATACTTATTAATATGTATTATGTAAATTGTTATGTGTAGAATATTTACAAAGTTTTCATAAAAGAAGTTGCCTTTTTTTTAAATTAAAAAAAAAAAAAAAAAACAATAATATATATATATATATATTTAAATTTATGGATTAATAACTTCAATGATTTTCCAATTTTTCATTTCGTTTTATTTATTTTATATTTTTATATGAATTGATTTAATTTTGTTCTATTTTATTTTTTTGTTTTCGTAGTGGTAATTTAATCCCTTGTTTTGTATATATAGCATGCAGTAAGGGAAAAAAAAAAAAAAAAAAGTTGTTAGAGAAAACAGATCATTTTGTTTAAATAAATAAATATATACATATATATATATATATATATATATTAATATTTGTGTTTTTCTTTTTTATATTCGATGGAATTTATTGATTTTATTCGATAATTATAACTAATAAATGTATTAAAAATATATTAAATTAAAAAAAAAAAATTATAAATAAATATATATATATATATATAAATATATATATAACACCTTGTTTTGAAACCTTTACACAAACGTTATACGTACACAGGTTTTTCTTTTATTTTTATGTGCTTCTTTTTTATTTCACTTTTGTTAGAGTCTCTTATTAAACGTTAAAAAAAAAAAAAAAAAAAAAAATTACTAAATAATAAAAGATCTAATAACGGATATATCTATTTTTTTTAATGCACAAGAAAAAAAAAAAAAAGAACAAGGGAAAAAAGAAGAAAAATGGAAATTAAAATTTTACACTTATTAATAAATATTTAATATATTTATATATTATAAAAAAAAGAAAAAAAAAAAAAAAAAAAAAAAATTAACCATATTTATTGGTTTTATTTTTTTATTTTTTTAAAAAAAAAAATTGAGAATATAAATTGTAATATATTTTTTATTTTAATATAATTTTAAAAACCTAATAATTTATTTGATAATTTTTCAAATTAATGTACTTGTTATAAATTGTACAAAAATGAGAAAATTATACTGCGTATTATTATTGAGCGCCTTTGAGTTTACATATATGATAAACTTTGGAAGAGGACAGAATTATTGGGAACATCCATATCAAAATAGTGATGTGTATCGTCCAATCAACGAACATAGGGAACATCCAAAAGAATACGAATATCCATTACACCAGGAACATACATACCAACAAGAAGATTCAGGAGAAGACGAAAATACATTACAACACGCATATCCAATAGACCACGAAGGTGCCGAACCCGCACCACAAGAACAAAATTTATTTTCAAGCATTGAAATAGTAGAAAGAAGTAATTATATGGGTAATCCATGGACGGAATATATGGCAAAATATGATATTGAAGAAGTTCATGGTTCAGGTATAAGAGTAGATTTAGGAGAAGATGCTGAAGTAGCTGGAACTCAATATAGACTTCCATCAGGGAAATGTCCAGTATTTGGTAAAGGTATAATTATTGAGAATTCAAATACTACTTTTTTAACACCGGTAGCTACGGGAAATCAATATTTAAAAGATGGAGGTTTTGCTTTTCCTCCAACAGAACCTCTTATGTCACCAATGACATTAGATGAAATGAGACATTTTTATAAAGATAATAAATATGTAAAAAATTTAGATGAATTGACTTTATGTTCAAGACATGCAGGAAATATGATTCCAGATAATGATAAAAATTCAAATTATAAATATCCAGCTGTTTATGATGACAAAGATAAAAAGTGTCATATATTATATATTGCAGCTCAAGAAAATAATGGTCCTAGATATTGTAATAAAGACGAAAGTAAAAGAAACAGCATGTTTTGTTTTAGACCAGCAAAAGATATATCATTTCAAAACTATACATATTTAAGTAAGAATGTAGTTGATAACTGGGAAAAAGTTTGCCCTAGAAAGAATTTACAGAATGCAAAATTCGGATTATGGGTCGATGGAAATTGTGAAGATATACCACATGTAAATGAATTTCCAGCAATTGATCTTTTTGAATGTAATAAATTAGTTTTTGAATTGAGTGCTTCGGATCAACCTAAACAATATGAACAACATTTAACAGATTATGAAAAAATTAAAGAAGGTTTCAAAAATAAGAACGCTAGTATGATCAAAAGTGCTTTTCTTCCCACTGGTGCTTTTAAAGCAGATAGATATAAAAGTCATGGTAAGGGTTATAATTGGGGAAATTATAACACAGAAACACAAAAATGTGAAATTTTTAATGTCAAACCAACATGTTTAATTAACAATTCATCATACATTGCTACTACTGCTTTGTCCCATCCCATCGAAGTTGAAAACAATTTTCCATGTTCATTATATAAAGATGAAATAATGAAAGAAATCGAAAGAGAATCAAAACGAATTAAATTAAATGATAATGATGATGAAGGGAATAAAAAAATTATAGCTCCAAGAATTTTTATTTCAGATGATAAAGACAGTTTAAAATGCCCATGTGACCCTGAAATGGTAAGTAATAGTACATGTCGTTTCTTTGTATGTAAATGTGTAGAAAGAAGGGCAGAAGTAACATCAAATAATGAAGTTGTAGTTAAAGAAGAATATAAAGATGAATATGCAGATATTCCTGAACATAAACCAACTTATGATAAAATGAAAATTATAATTGCATCATCAGCTGCTGTCGCTGTATTAGCAACTATTTTAATGGTTTATCTTTATAAAAGAAAAGGAAATGCTGAAAAATATGATAAAATGGATGAACCACAAGATTATGGGAAATCAAATTCAAGAAATGATGAAATGTTAGATCCTGAGGCATCTTTTTGGGGGGAAGAAAAAAGAGCATCACATACAACACCAGTTCTGATGGAAAAACCATACTATTAAAATGTGAACTATAATAATTTCAACGTCTGATATAATCAGCTTCTCTTTTATGCTAAAAAAAAAAAAAATATATATATATTTATAAATATATTTATATATATTTATATTTATATTTCTATGATTTCTTAATATTTATTTTTTATTTTAAAAACACAAAAAAATAATTCACAAAAAATCCATTTTATGTTGTTTCTTTACTATATTTTTTATGTATTACACGAATTAAAAAATGAATATACATATGGATATATAAATATAAATATATATATATATATATATTAGTTGTTAATTTATTTATTTTTTTATTTTTTCCTTAAACAATTTGATGTTGTAACTTTAAAGTTAAAGCATCATAATGTAAATTCTTCTTTTACGCCGTAAAAATTCTTATATATATATATATATATATATATATATATAACATATTTTTATTCTTTTAAAATTTTTAATATGTTTTCTTTTCTTTAAAATAATATTATTTCAAACATTTAATATATATATATATATATATATATATTTATAAATGTATATAAATATATATATTTTTTTTTTTTACTTTAATATAATAATTCATAATAACTTTAAATTTATAAATACTGATATTTTCTATTTTTTTTGTTTTCCTTGCCATTTATAAAACAGGCACACATATAATAAATTTTATATATGATAAGATATATATATTATATAACTGACCCTTAAATAAATATATATGATTAGAATAATATAAATTTGGTTTATTAAAAAATAAAATAAAAATGAAGGGTTCATAAAAATGTTATGGGAAAATGTGTACAACAATAGATGTCCATTATAAGGAAAATGAAAGGATATATAAAATATAAATAAATAAACATATATATATATATATATATATATATATATTATATTATGTTATTATTCTTTTAACCATATTTATAAAATTATTATGACGTATGTGACATTATATATATAATTAAAAAGGAAAAGAAAAAAAAAAAAAAAAAAAAAGTAAAAAAAAGAATATGGCTTTGTAGTTATACATACTCCTTTATGTTACATTTATTTTATTTTATTTTATTGTTGTGTATAAAAGAATGCAGACAAATTACAATGAAATTAGAAATTTATTTAATTATTATATCAGAGAATATTTCTATCAAAAGTCGAAAGGAAGTTATTTCGTTCATTTTAAAAAGCCAGGTATATTATTTATGTCCTTAAAATGTTATAAGAGAAAAAAAATGTACTATCCTTGTATATATGATTGGTATTTTGATAATTTAAATAATGTAAAAAAAAATAAAGATATATTTCAATATAAAAACGAATATAATACAAAAAATATATATTCACATAAAATATGTACAGAAAAAGAAAATCTAGGGAAAAATAATTCATATGTAGAAACAGATAATATATATTTGAATAAATCAGAAGAAAATTTACAAAATATTTATAAAAGTAGTAACTTGTATTATAACATAAATCCTATTTATTTATCTAAAATATGTTTATACAATTTAAATGAATATCATATTTTATATTCAAATAATTATTATGATGCATTTACTCAATATTATTATAGTCTTATATCTTATAAAATGGATGTACATAATATGAAAATATTTCCTAATTTGAAAATATTAATAAGTCATATAAAAAATATAAGTAATATTATAAATGATGAAGTAATCAAAAATGCATATATATATTTAATTAAACAAAGAAATATTATGAACGAAGAATATTTAAAAAATGTATTTCGTAATATTTATACAACCATGTTGCACAACTCTTCCTTGTATTTATTTGTTGATAATCATGATCAATTTATTATGATACTTAAAATTATAAAAACGGTAAAAAATTAAACAAAATAATAAAGTAATATTATATGATATAATATAATTTATTAGTGTGTATATAATAATAATAAAACAATCACATATAAATGAATGAGTACGATCATATTAGTTGTCTTATATATATATATATATATATATATATATATATATATATATGTATGTATGTATGTATTTATTTATATAATTTATTTTATTTTATTTTTCATTTTTGTAGGATGATATAAAATCTATGTTTGAGAGTGCTATTCCTTACCCCTACTACTTAATAGTTGATGAAAATATTAATATTTACAATTTGCAAAGTTTTAACATCTACATAAACAGTATATTAAACCAAAGGATGCAATATAATTATCCTTATAATGAAAAAGAAAAGGGGTCTATACTTAATCATTATAATAATGATAAAATGTATATGACATATAATAACAATATAAATCAATCTAAAGATATAAAAATAGAAAAACAAACAGAACAAAATGAAAAAGGTTTTAATTCAATGTTGGATACGGATAAAGGAGTATATGAAAAAAACATTATAAAGGATAAAAATGATAAAGTCTACTTTTTTAAATTCATAAAAATTTTTGACATGAAACCAAATTACCGTTTCAAACAAAAAAAATAAAATATAAGTAAATAAATAAATATATAAATATATAAATATATATATAAATATATATATAAATATATATATATATATATATATATATATATATATATATATATATATATATATATATATATATATATATACATGTATGTATTACATTTTTGAAATAGATACATACACGTGTATGTACTAATTTATATTCATTGTGGATATTCTTACACACAAATTTATATATAAATTTTTTTTTTTTTTTTTTTTTTTTTTTTTTTTTTTTTTTTTCTCCCGTTCATTATTTAATCTGCATATAATACTCCAATTGTTTTAATTCTTGTGGAGTATATTCTTCTACCCTTTTAAGTGCCTCCTTATAAATGTTATTTTTTATATCATTATAAATTGAATTATAATTTGACAAAGAATGAAGGAGGTATATTGTTTCGTATTTATCTAGTATGGATAAACTATTAGTTAATGTATTTATTATATATGTAAACATTGCTTTATTATATTTTATAAAAGAAAATATTTCTAATATATGTAACAATTGATTGTTATTTAATATATCTTTATTTATATATAAATAATTTATTATTTGCTCAATAAAAGAATAAATTTTTTCCTTTACTATATTTACATTATCCGTGTCCTGAAATATTTTTCTATGCTCATCGGATATTTCATTTTTTCTTTGAGTTGATAAATTTCCATCTTGAATTAATTTATTTTCTTTATAAACTAAATGATTTTCACCTTCATTTTTTGTATTAATAATAAACGAACTAAAAGATGTCATATACGATTTTGAACATAAAAAAAAGACACAGGAATTTAATAAAATTATGTATATACTAATATCAGCATGTATTTTATTTTTAACGAATAAAAGTGGACACAAGGAAAAAAAATGAACAATAAAATGATTTGACATACTATACATATGCATTAAAAAAGAGTAACTAATAAATGGTAATTTCTCAATATTATATTTTTCCCCCAAAATATTTAAAAAGTAGTTTAAAAAAGATTCATCTATGTTATAATGTAATAATAACTTTTCTTTCATATTAATAATATATGTTTTTTTCTTGTCATGTGATACAAAGGTATGTATAAAACTGTTTTTGTCATTATTGTTTATAGTATTATATGAACTTGTATTATTTACATGATAAATACAATTTTTTTTTTCTTTTTTTTTTTCGACATGTTCATTTTTCTCATTTATGTTATTTCTTTCTTGTTTTGTGCCTGTGTCGTACTCACACAAATAATTTATAATTGAAGAAATGCATATTTCCTTTTCGAAAAGATGATCATGACAATAATTGTAATGATCTTTATTATTTATATGACTCTTTATATATTCATAAGATAAATTTTCCAAATTTATTTCCTTTTTAATTTTAAAAACCGATAATCCATTTAGAAAATGGATCATATATTTATAACCATAATTTAGTTCATAGAAATAATGAAATATCTTTGAAATTAATATTAAAGAAATATATTCATACCCGTTATTTTGTTCATTATTTATTTTATTTAAGAATTTAAAATGATATATATATGTACATATATTTTTTAATATATTATTTAATAAAAAGCTATTATAATTATATGATAAATCGAATAATTTAAAATTATCATATATGTGATCATATTTATAATTTATAATAATATTATTTTTATTATTATTATCATATAATAACGTATCTAGATTAAATCTAGATTTTTTTTTTAAATCATCTTTGGTATCAGATGATATAGTATTTATAATTTCCTCATTAAAAATTTGCGAATTTTTTTTTTTAAATAT